>NC_046159.1:123452340-123492340 GCF_011064425.1 Rattus rattus
TTTGTTGAAGATATGTACTGGTCCTTTGAGCTGGGAGTCTTCACTCTCTTCTATACCTATTATCCTTAGGTTTGATCTTCTCATTGAGTCCTGGATTTCCTGTATGTTTTGGACCAGTAGCTTTTTCCGCTTTACATTATCTTTGACAGTTGAGTCAATGATTTCTATGGAATCTTCTGCTCCTGAGATTCTCTCTTCCATCTCTTTTATTCTGTTGGTAAAGCTTGTATCTACAGCTCCTTGTCTCTTCTTTTGGTTTTCTATATCCAGGGTTGTTTCCATGTGTTCTTTCTTGATTGCTTCTATTTCCATTTTTAATTCCTTCCACTGTTTGATTGTGTTTTCCTTTAATTCTTTCAGGGATTTTTGTGTCTCCTCTCTATGGGCTTCTACATGTTTATTTATGTTTTCCTGCAATTCTTTCAGGCATTTTTGTGATTCCTCTCTGTAGGCTTCTACTTGTTCTCTAAGTGAGTTCATCATGTCTTTCTTGAAGTTCTCAGCATCATGGTCAAATATGATTTTGAATCTAGATCTTGCTTTTCTGGTGTGTTTGGATATTCCATGTTTGTTTTGATGGGAGAATTGGGCTCCGATGGTGCCATGTAGTCTTGGTTTCTGTTGCTTGGGTTCCTGCGCTTTTTGCCTCTCGCCATCAAATTATCTCTAGTGTTACTTTTGTTCTGCTATTTCTGACAGTGGCTAAACTGTCCTATAGGCCTGTGTGTCAGGAGTGCTGTAGACCTGTTTTCCCTCTCTTTCAGTCAGTTATGGGGACAGAGTGTTCTGCTTTCGGGCGTGTAGTTTTTCCTTTCTACAGGTCTTCAGCTGTTCCTGTGGACCTGTGCCTTGAGTTCACCAGGCAGGTCACTTGCAGCAGAAAAGTTGGTCTTACCTGTGGCCCCGAGGCTCAAGTTCGCTCATGGGGTTCTGCCCACGGCTCTCCGCAGTGGCAGCAACCAGGAAGATCTGCGCCGCCTCTTCCGGGAGCCTCCGTGCGCCAGGGAGCCAGATGGCCTGAGGTATTTTCATCTGGAATCAGCATTGTCTGCAGAGAGCATTCTCTTCAGGTTTCGCAGGCGTGTCTGCCTCTCTGAAGGTTTAGCTCTCCCTCCCACGGGATTTGGGTGCAGAGAACTGTTTATTCGATCTGTTTCCTTCAGGTTCCGGTGTCTCAGGCAGGGCTCCTGCTGCTCCTGGGCCCTCCCCACAGGAACCCAGAGGCCTTATACAGTTCCTCTTGGGTCAGGGATGTGGGCAGGGGTGGGCAGTGTTGGTGGTCTCTTCCGCCTCTGCAGCCTCAGGAGTGCCCACCTGACCAGGCGGTAAGGCATCTCTCCCACCGGTTCTGGGAGCAGAGAGCTGCTGCGGGCCGGGATCCGCGGGTGTGGGACTTCCGGTAAACACAGGACGTGCCCGATCCTAGAGGAATTCTGCCTCTGTTTGTCCCGATTCCACCAGGCAAGTCACTTGCAGCAGATAAGTTAGTCTTACCTGTGGCCCCGAGGCTCGAGTTCGCTCGCGGGGTTCTGCCCACGGGCTCTCCACGGTGGCAGCGACCAGGAAGATCTGCGCCGCCTCTTCCGGGAGCCTCCGTGCACCTTCAATTTGCTTTTTATTACACAGAGATCCCCAAATTGATTTTAGTTGTTTGTCTTGATTAGGGGTACATGTACCATTTCTAGGAGTTGGAAATGGCCTCCACAACAGGTCTGTTCCTTTTACAGTCTTGATATTTGCCCTTTGTTATTGACATCATGGTTGAGCATCTCGAAACCTGTGAATTCCCTTGATAGAGGTACAAGAATTTGCTGAGCTTTTGCTAAGAATGACTGCTATATTCAGAAATTGAAATGTAATCTGTCTATTTTCCTTTTGCCCTGTGTCATTGTATATCTCATTATCTTAAACATAAATGTGAAAATACATGCTTGGTTTGGGGAAATGATCTTGGTATAGCAGATATAGCAGATGAGTTGACTAGTTATGCTCTTCTCAGGGACAGACTTTCTCACTGGCTGTCTGAACCCCACTTTCCACAGATTACGTCTCTGTCCCATGCAGAATCAAGAACCTAATTCCCTAAGTGTTAGTGGGGGAACCCTAGGTTATCAGGTTGTAGAGCCCAGGAGTATGGAAAGTACATCAACTGAATGTGATGGATAGAGCAGTGACTATAATTTTCAAGGTCTGTTGAAAACTTTGCAAAATAGAATTTTAATAACTATCTTAGCTTCTCCAAATTTACATATTTTATGTCACTGTTTATTATGATAGAATGTCTAAGAGCCAGCTCCATTGGACCTGCCCTTTGATTCAGAATGATACAATTTGGGGCCCAAACAAACAAAAAGCTAAACAAAGGCTTCCTATTTCTGCATTAATGTTTACTTTCTTAACTCATCCTCCTGTGTGCAAGGAGAACGCTGTATCAGTAAGCAACATGACTAGCTTCTGCACTAAAAATCTTAATTCTGCAGCTGAAGAGATGGCTTCATATTTAAAAGCACTTGATGTTTGTTTTATCCCTGCTTTTTCTGGCTGCTATAAAATACCATGACTGTAAGCCATGAGGGGAGGAAGGGGTTTAGTTCATTTTCCAGCTTGCAGTCAACCATGCAGATAAGTCAGGACAGAAACTTAAGGCAGGAACCCAAAGGTAGGAAATGATGCTGAGGCTATGGTGGAGTTTAGCTTACTGGATTGATCAATTTGCTTTCTTATACAACTCAGGCTCAACTGTGAGCTCAGGGTTGATACTTTCCACAGTGAGCTGGGCCTTTTCACGTCATCATCAGTTACTAAACTTTCCCCCATAGCTTTACCCACAGGCCAATCGGGAATATTAGTAGTACCCAGATGTCTCTAGATTGTGTCAAGTAGACGTAAAGTTAGCCAGAACACTGCTCTTCCAGACGAGCAGAGATACCAACACCTGTGTTGAGTGATTCACAACCAGACATATTCTAGGGGTTACAACCCCCCCACACACACACACAGAGGGGAGGGCATCTTTATAATTCTTAATTCTCCCTGAGACTATGAGAATTTGGTGACGAGGAAAATGTATAGACAGAGTAGTATTTCCAAATATCTCACTCCGCTTTCATGCATGGTTCAAAGCAAATGGAACCACTTCTCTCAGAATAGGTGCTTGTATTTCCTGTCTTTGGGTGTTCTAAGTAGCCATTTCTGTTAGCTCAATATCGCTAGTGAGCAAGAGAATTCCTGGTGGTTATAATATTTGCTTCATGAGAACCAGAATTACATTGGCAAAAATCTAACATTTTCAATCCTCAGGTCGCAGTGCCCAAGGAGGCAAAGTTGTTTTCCCCTCTCGCCAAATCAGATTACACTCTCTCTGATCCCGGATCCTCATGTGACTGACAAGCAAAGACTATAGTTGACTGAATAATGACCTCTCCATATTCACACAATACAGTTTTCTTTCCAAGTATATCAAAACGTGACTGTACTCAGAAATAACCTATAGATGTAGTTAAGATGATGTCTATGGGATGCTTTCCAAGCTAATCCTAAAAGAAAACATTCTGACAGAGACACAACAAGAACTCACAGGCACAGAGAAAAGCCCGAGGAAGAGACAGCACGGAGTGCACATCTGGAAGCAAGGACAAAGCCTCATAAGAAAACCTTCCTTCCCAATGCCTTACAATCCACTTTCAGTTTCCAACAATATCGGAAAGAAAATGTCTGTTTCAATTATATGGTTCATGGTATCTGTATGTTGTTTTAAGAAAAATAAACAAATATTTTTAAAAGGGAAAATAAACACTTCAGATCTTATTAAGTATATAATATATGGATTAGGGTGTGACTCGTACACTCTACATGCTCTCGCTAAAGATGTTTAAGTTGTAGAATTGTTTAAGGGTGTAAAGAGAGCTCAGGCCATTTCTCCACTGCCACTTTCTTTGCTGTTCACAGTTTAGATAATTAACCCATTCCAACCTCAGACGTCCAGTATCATGTCTTCCTCATTCAGCAAGTCTTCTCAGCTCGCCCATTTTTTCTTTCTTTTAATTAAGGACGCACAATGAAGATGATATCCTATTACCAGCTAAAATCATGGATCAGAAAACAGACAATGCGTGGTTTCTCATAAGGGAGCTTCATTCCCTTTCTTTTTGGGTGGAGGATTTTTATATACATTTCAAATGTTATGCCCTTTCCCAGTTTCCCCTCCAGTAGCCCGCTATCCCACCCCCTCCCCCTGCTTCTATGAGGTTGCTTCCCCACCTCCCTCTTGCTTCCCTGCCCTGACATTCCCATCGAGCCCCCACAGGACCTAGGGCCTCTTACTCCCACTGATACACAACAGGGCCATCTTCTGCTACATATGTGGTCGAAGCCATGGTTTCATCCCCGTTCTCTTTGGATGGTGATTTAGTTCCTGGGAGCTTGCAGTGGGGAATGGGGATCTGATTGGTTGTTATTGTTGTTCTTATGGGGTTGCAGTCCCCTTCAGCTCTTTAATCCTTTCTCTAACTCCTCCACTGGGAACCTCACTCTCAGTTCAATGGTTGGGTGCAAGCATCCACCTTTGTATTTATCAGGCTCTGGCAGACACTCTCAGGAGACAGCTGTATCAGGCTCCTGTCAGCATGCACTTCTTGGCATCTGAAAGACTGTCTAGTCATGGTGACTGTTTTTGGGATGGATTCCCCAGGTGGGGCAGTCTCTGGATGGCCTTTCCTTCAGTCTCTGCTCCAAACTTTGTCTCCGTATTTCGTTCTGTGAGTATTTTTGTTCCCCCTTCTAAGAAGGACTGAAGCATCCACACTTCAGTCTTCCTTCTTCTTGAGCCCCATGTGGTCTGTGAATTGTATCATGGGTACCCCAAGCTTTTGGGTAAATATATGCTTAACAGTAAATGCATATCATGTGTGTTCTTTTGTGACTGGATTATCTCTCTCAGGATAATATTTCCTAGTTCCATCAATTTGCCTAACCATTTCATGAAACCATTATGTTTAATAACTGGGTAGTACTCCATTCTGTAAATGTACCACATTTTTTTTTAATTTTATTTTTCTTGGATATTTTATTTATTTATATTTCAAATGTTGTCACCTTTTCCCTTCTCCCATACATCCTCTCCCTCCTCCTTCTTCTATATGGATCTTCCCACTCCCACCCACGCACTTCAACTCCAAGATCTGCCCATTGATGAGAGTGGGTTATTAAAGTCTCCCACTATTGTTGTGTGAGTTTCAATGTATGCTTTGAACTTAAGGAAAGTTTCTGATATGAATGTAGGTGCCCTTGCACTTGGAACATAGATATTCAGAATTGAGAGTTCATCTGGGTGGACTTTTCCTTTGATGAGTAGGAAGTGTCCTTCCTTATCTTTTTTGATAACTTTTGGTTGAAAGTCGATTTTGTTTGATATTAGAATGGCTACACCAGCTTGTTTCTTTGGACCATTTGCTTGGAAATTTTTTTGCAGTTTTTTACTCTGAGGTAGTATCTGTCTTTGTCACTGAGGTGTTTTTCCTGTATGCAGCAAAATGCTGGGCTCTGTTTACATATGCAGTCTGTTAGTCTATGTCGTTTTATTGGGGAATTGATTCCATTGATGTTGATATATAGTAGGGACCAATGATTGTTGTTTCCTGTTGTTTTAGAGGTGGAATTATGTTTGTGTAGCTATCTTCTTTTGGGTTCATTGAAAGATTACTTCCTTATTTTTTCTAGGGTGCACTTTTCTTCTTTGTGTTGGAGTTTTCCATTATCCTTTGTAGGACTGGATTTGTTAAAAGATATTGTGTAAATTTGATTTTCTCATGGAATAGCTTGGTTTCTTCATCTATGATAATAGAGGGTTTTGCTGGATACAGTAGCCTGGACTGGCGTTTGTGTTCTCTTAGGGTTCATATGACATCTGCTCAGGATCTTCTTGGTTTTAGTGTTTCTGTTGAGAAGTTTTGTGTGATCCTGATAGGTCCACTTTTAAATGTTACTTGGCCTGTTTCCCTTACTGATTCTAATATTCTTTCTTTGTTTTGTACATTTGTACATCACTATTATGTGACGGGAGGAATTTCTTTTCTGGTCCAATCCATTTGGAGTTCTGTAGGCTTCTTGTATGTTTATGGGCATCTCTTTCTTTAGGTTAGGGAAGTTTTCTTCTATAATTTTGTTGAATATATTTACTGGCCCTTTAAGTTGGGAGTCTTCATTCTCTTCTCTACATATTATCCTTAGGTTTGGTCTTCTCATCCTGGATTTCCTGGATGTTTTAGGTTTGGAGTTTTTTGTGTTTTGCACTTTCTTTGACTGTTGTGCCAAAGTTTTCTATGGTATATATATATATATATATATATATATATATATATATATATATATATATATATATATATTGGTTCTTTTTTTCGGAGCTGGGGACCGAACCCAGGGCCTTGCACTTCCTAGGCAAGCGCTCTACCACTGAGCTAAATCCCCAACCCCTCTATGGTATTTTTTGCCTCCAAGATTCTTTCTTCTATTTCTTGAATTCTGTTGGAGTCTATGACTCCTGATCTCTTACCTACGTTTTCTATCTCCATGGTTGTCTTACTTTGTGATTTCTTTATTGCTTCTATTTCCATTTTTAGATCCTGGATGGTTTTGTTCAATTCTTTCACCTGTTTTGCTGTGTTTTCCTGTAATTCTTTAACAGATTTTTGTGTTTCCTCTTTAAGACTTTCTATCTGTTTACCTGTCTTTTCCTGTATTTCTGTAGGGGAGTTATGTATGTCCTTCTTAAAGTACTCTAACATCTTCATGAGATGTTTTTTCAAATCAGAATTTTTCTTTTCCAGTGTGTTGGGGTACCCAGGACTTGCTGTGGTAGGAAAACTGGGATCTGATGATTCCAAGTAGCATTGGTTTCTGCGCTTGCCTCTTGCCTTCTGGTTACCTCTGGTGTTAGCTGGTCTTGCAGTCTCTGACAGTGGCTTGGCCCTCCTGTAAACCTGTGTGTCATAACTCCTGGAAGACCAGCTCCCTCGTGGTAGGATTTGGATACTACGAGCTGTGACACAGGGTCAGCTCTGGGCGCAGATGAAAACTAGAAGGATTTTATCCCAGTCTGCTTCTAGGTTCTTCTGTTCTGAGGGCTCCAGGCAGATTCCTCTTGAGCCAGGTAATTGAGCAGAAGTGGTGGTCTCACCTGTGCTATCAGGTGTGCCAGCACTCCCGGGAGACCAGCTCCCTCCTGTCAAAATGTGGGTACAGAGAGCTGTGGTACAGGGTCAGCTCTGGGTGCAAATGGCAACTACCCATATTTTCATTGCTTGTTTTCTTTCCTTCCTTCCTCCTTTCTTTCTTTCTTTCTATCTTTCTTTCTTTCTTTCCTTCCTTCCTTCCTTTCTTCCTCCCTTCCTTCCTTCCTTCCTTCCTTCCTTCCTTTCTTTCTTTGCCATGAATGGTCAAGAAGTGGTCCATAACCTAAAGGGATTTTATTCATCATAAGCAAACCTGGACAAGTCAAGACTGTTTTCACTTCCAGCATGCATTTCCTTATGCTAAAATTTGTATTTTCCACATGAAATTGTAATTCCTTTAACATAAGACTCCTAGCCATTCATTTTCTGTTGCTACTATAGTATTTGATAATTTTTTCCAAATATTGATTGATAAGTAATTAGAAGGTGTACTACAGACACTATCACAGTCTGTACTTAGTTAAATCTTAGGAGATCAGACGCAGGATAGAGAGTTATTTGTTCTCTAACAGCTGTATCAGCAGCAGCTATCAGCGCTTTAACATTGATGGACAGTCACAGTGACTTTGAATTCTGTGAACGGTTAGTTTCTAATTCCAAAAGGTGATAGAAGAAATTCAGAATCAAGAGGCCAAGACTTGGCATCTTTTATACTTTAGACATGCCCCAGAGGATAAAAATAAGATCCCCCCACAAACGATATGAAAAATGATCCTGAGGACTTAGACTAAAAACTTCCAAGTCTTCCCAATTAGGACCTACTCTAGTGACACTTGATAAAGTTGGATTGGAGAAATGCCATCTTTGCATTTCTACAGATGAAATAATTCAGCTTATCTCAGTGAATCAAAACATTAGCTGGATATGTCGAGGATTATGTCATTTTATTTTATGCGACAATAAAGTAGAACTGGATTATTCTGACCCCCAGTTTGAATGGTGTACTGAAGTGTGTTTGTCTGGTTTGTGACACAAGATAATTCAGTATCATGTCTAAACCAATGCATAACTTGCCACAGATCAGAATAGAACATCAAGAAAGGGATAATTAGTAAAATTGTGTAATGTTCTCACGGAATGTTCTTCTGGTGTGAAAATGGTTCAATAGAATATTCTTCACATTGGCATAAAGGATAGGTGCATAAACCTATGGTGTATGAATGGAATTGATAAATGATTATTAATTTTAAATGGAAGTTATTAGCTGCTTTCTATGAAATATTCATTTATTACTTGTTTTGTTTTATACATTTGCCTTCTTAGACTCACAAAGTACCAAGTACAAGTTTTGACCCATATTCTTCCTTCTCTGTGTCAGTTAGCTATCCTATGTAACAATAAATAAAATTAAAAACACAAAAAACTTTCATTATTCTATACCAATAATTATTTATTCATACATCAGGGTTTACAGAGGCAAAAAATGAATGCAGTTGACTTACCAGAGTAGCTTTGCTGATGCCCATGCATTTTGTTCTTTTCTATAGCTGCTTATTTCTGATCTCAGGGTGAGGACAAAATGACAGATCATAACTCCAACACAGACCTCTGTTTTTATGCCTTTGCTAGTGTCATGTCTGCTAGTACTTCTTAAAAAAGGTCACATGTTACCTCAGTATATTTGCATTAATACAAAAAGGCTATAGAATCTAGAAAACTCATAAACAACAGAAATTTTTGTTCTGAAATATTGCAAGTTTGTTTGTTTGTTTGTTTATTGTAGTTTTAGTTCCAGAGGATGGCCTGGTTTTTATTTCCCAGGGAGTACCTACCTACAGGCTGCATTCTCTGAAGAGGGGGAATACAGTAATTATAGAAGAGAAGGACAAAGGACAAGAGAGTATTCTCCCAACATTGAGTCCTTTTATAATGATATGTATCTCATTGAGAAGGACACAGACTTTATGCTTTGGTCATTTATTCAAGCCATACATCTTTTTTTAAAAGATTTATTTATTTAATATCAGTACACTGTAGCTGTCAGACACACCAGAAGAGAGCATCAGATCTCATTACAGATGGTTGTGAGCCACCATGTGGTTGCTGGGATTTGAACTCAGGATCTCTGGAAGAACAGTCAGTGCTCTTAACCGCTGAGCCATCTCTCCAGCCCCAAGGTCATACATCTTAACAGTGCTAAACCATAATAAGTTACAAAGTGGATTTTGAAGGAGATACTAATGTGCAGACCATAGCACATAGCTATTTAAAAATCTATTAGCAAGGATGTGTACACTACTGCTATAGTGGAGGAAGCTTTGTCTTTATGTAGAAAAAGGAATAGATACAGGAATAAAGAAACATGGGCGTAATTCCCATCTACTACACCCACCCATATTGTTTTCAAGTAATTTACTAGTTGATTCACTAAAACTTGCTATTCTATATATTTACCATTGTTAAGGTGGCCCACACCTCTTTTAATTTGCTTACCATTTTTCAAGTATCTCTCAGATACTGAGCCACCAATCTGTCAGCATACACTAGCTGGTCCAAGACCCCTGGCACATATACAGCAGAGGACTGCCTGGTCTGCCCTCAGTGAGAAAAGAGTGTGCCTAACACTTATGAGACTTGAGGTCCTAGAGAAAAGGGAGGCATGGTGGGGAGTGGGGGTAGTTGGGGGGGGGGACAACCTCTTGGGTATGGGGTAGGGGGAATGAGATGAAGGCAGAATGAATGGGAGGGGGATAACAACTGGACTGTAAAATGATTAAAGATGATAATAAAAATAAATAAGTAAATAAATAACATCAGTCATAAAAAAGTAGGCTTCCTACAGGTTGGGGAAATTTCCATAATTTAAGAGAGTCTTTCCTGCTCAGTGTCCAGGTTAGTAAGCAAATTTCCAGCTCCATTTTATGCAAAAATGAAAAAAGAAAGGAATAAAGCAAGAAAGAAATAAAGGAAAAAAGAAAGGAGGTCAGAAAGGGGAAGGGAGGTAGGAGGGAAGGTAGGAAAGAAGGAAGGAAAGAAGAAAGGACAAGAGAAAGAAAGAAAGGAAGGAACAAAGAAACAAACAAAAAGCAAGCAAGCAAGCTGCTAACTGTGGCTTGACGTTTCCATTTTGCTGGTTGGGATAAACCAGAACACGTGAATGTCAACAACAGCAAAGGTTTCAACAACAAGTCAGAAGGAGGCTATGCTAGTGTCTACTGCAATAAAAGTACATTTATAACACCATTTTACTGTAGAAATAGCGGTTTCCTAACTGTACCAGTTTTACATCCGAGAACTGTGATGGTTTGACTTTCTAAAAGGACTGTAAGGACTCTGAGAAATCTTTACATTTAAGCTGGCAGCATGAATTCCATGAACACTAACAGTCGCTCTGAATAGGCAATTCGTCATATACAACAACAATTAGCTGGACTTTGAAGATCCATCAAGTATCATTCTTTTGGGCCAAGCAATTTATTTGAAGGTTCTAGGGTTGCAGACAGATGGTTGGATGTCAGAGCCAGCCTTGGAGAAGGAGGGAAAAGAAAAAAGAAAAATCTCTGAATGCTTAGAAAGAAAAAAGCCAGGCGTTAACTTTAGCATTATTTGCCTCTCTCCTGCTGTCGTCATTCTTGCACCATTATTTTGAAGCTGGCTTGGGATTTAGAAAAATGTACGAAAGAAGAAATAATGTAGTTCTTTATCTTTGGATTTTGACTGAAGTCCTAGTAAAGAATAAAAACCTAATAAACCAGATATACAGTTTACAAAATTATTTCAGTCAATTTTATGTGAGGTGGGAGACTTTGACCATGAAGACCAAGAGAACCAGGGATATTTGTGCATTTTGAATTTATGTTTGATAAAGAAGTGATGGGAACTGTGACTGAACTCAGAAAGAATGAGAGCAAAGGACATTGCACTAAGGAATTGATCAAGGCTTATTAGTTCTGAGGTTTCTCTAGACACTTGGGTCTTTGGACCAAGAATATTCCTCTCTTTCATTTCAAGTGAAGAGAAGATCACATGACTTGTTTCAGAGGAGAAAAAAAAAGTGAAGAGATGAGAATAATGACCAATGATGACATCTCAAAGGGGACCTATAGCTTAACCTAGGGCAGAGTATGAGATCTTTATTGATGTCCTCCCTGAGAATTCAGCTTTCTAGAATAATGGGGATTCCTCAAATGAAAACAAGGATGCTTTGTTAGAAAAGAGGAAATGACTGGTGTATGGCCTAAAGGGGGAGGGGAACAAAACAAAGAAAACAACAAAATGAACAACAAGGCTAACAAAACAAAATCATATGTCCATGACAGATTATAAATAAGACTTTGTCTGTTCTCTGGATAATCCTCCTATTGAAAGGACCAGACATGCAACTTCATTTATTATTGTACAATTGGAACACTGTTCAGTGGAGTTAACCCACCTTAGACCAACAAGGCTTCTTCATTAATAATTCAATGTCTGCCAAGATGAATTCAAACATGGTCTCATTCATGGGAGTCTGTGAGGCATGGTAAGTGGAGCTGTGTCCTTCCCTTATCTTGTTCCAGAAACTTCTCAGACTTCAGAATAAGGTTAGACTTTAACCCAGAATAAAACAAGCCCCGAATCATTTTCTCATGTAGATAAACTAAAAAAAAAGTGTTATTTTCAGGTTCCCAGATATATCTTGTGTTAAGAATGGACAGGTCTACATTGGGGAATCCTAATTTAGATTTGGGAGAAACATCTGCTGCGGGTACATTAGTTGACTGTACAAGAATGTTATTACTCTGGCTGAACTAAGATGCATCATACCCGAAAACTTCTATTTGGACCCATTGTGATTAAATAAACACTATATTTGCTGTATTATTTTACTTAAAGTCACTGCTTTTCAAGGAACAGAGAAATTAAGTTAAACTAGGCAGTGATTATTAGCAGGCTGAAAAATTTTTTACCATGCTTAGATAAATTAAGCTGTTTTCTACTGATTTATGTAAAGTGTAATTAACAAATTAATACATATCAAGATAAGATAATAGAAAGCACCAAGTAATAATGCAGTTTTGTTGTGTTTTTGAAAATTACTGAAAGTAATGGCAAAGCTAATCTGCTATAAATTTCCTTTAATTAAA
The DNA here is from genome assembly GCF_011064425.1 of Rattus rattus. Lineage (NCBI taxonomy): Eukaryota > Metazoa > Chordata > Mammalia > Rodentia > Muridae > Rattus > Rattus rattus. The sequence goes on from NC_046159.1 coordinate 123,464,636, forward strand.
AAGTGTTTAGAATAACATTTTTCTCTCAGTTCAATCTTTCTCATGCTATTCCTATGTGTTTTTCCATCTTTGTTTGGTCAGGGAATGTTCTAGTAATACAGATATTCTGCCAGCATCAAATTTATTAATAGATTAATTGGACTACAAAGTTAGATGTTATTTTGTTTAAAACTTGTTGATTTGAATCCCAAAGCTATTTTCAAGTGTGATTATTGTTCATTTAAATTATTTAATATTTTAATTGCAATACCCAGTCAGATATGTTTATTTAGGCAAAATATATGATAAAACAAAGTGCAAGACAGGCATTATAAGCTAGGCTATTTTATGTGAAAAAGTAATAGCATTAATACATTTGTATTATAATTTATGTATCAAACACCAGTATAAATAGGACAATGATTAATGAGTAGTAAATAAAGTGCAACATCCATAACAATGATGTAATGAAGTGCATCAAGTAACAAATGTGAAAGAAAAGTGTACACTACACACACTGTTTCTTAAGGGACTGTGAGGACTGGACAGTCACATAGCTCTTGGGTGACAGATACTACAAAACTAAAGTTTGCAAGATACAATATTACCTACTTACAAATAAACATTGTCATGGTTTCTTTTTGTTTGTTTGTTTGTTTGTTTGTTTGTGGTTTTGCTTTTTGTTTTGTTGTTGTTATTGTTATCATGCATCCAAAATTTGGTTAGTTGTAGTCCTTTGGGTGGGAGCAAAGACTCTTAAAGTAGTTTAACTTGGAGAGCTTGTCATTGTCAATTACTATGACTAGAGACAACTTGAGGAGATTTCAGGATGGTGTAGACTTCCAGGTATGTACTAGACACATTCTGACCTCTGTAGTGACACTTGTCAGTCCTGGATGAGTCCCAGGATATCTGAGGTCTGCCTGGAGCTAGTATGAAAGACTCGGGATTCGTAAAGGTCTCTCATTTCTACTTCCTGAAATTTCTTCCATCATCTACTGCTCTGGGAGCTGGTAAGAACAGGAACCATGGTATTTTGTAGAATGCTCCCTGCAGAGTCTGTGAAACTGACCCCTCTAACCGCCCCTGCCATGTGCCCCCATAACAGATACCTAAATCATTCTGCCTGCATAATAGTGGTTTGAGACTGAGACGGTAAAGTGCCCATGCATAGAGCTGAATGGGTACCTGGAACATTAGTGAGAACATTTCTGATTAAATATATCTACCATGAAATGCCTCAGGCTTTGACCTGCATCAGTAACTTCTTACTTCTTATGACACAGGGAGTGACTTCCTTAGCAACTAGCAAGTTTGTCCTCAGCAGCCACTCCATGGCTATTTTTATTATTTTTACTGATCTCTCCTCTGATATTTTGATATGAATCAAGCAGACACTTAAGCTTCTTCCCTAAGAGATTTATACTTTAAAGGAAAAGAAAAACTTTTTCATATTTCCTTTTTCAATAAATCACGAACAGGGTTAGGTGGTATAGTTCAGTAGTATGCCACATGCTTAACATATACCAAACATGTCTCCATTCTTAACGGCAACAAAAAGTTCCAATCTACTAAAAATATTTTTACAACAATTGGGAGACTAATTTTATTTTAATTTACTATAAATGCAGTAACATGAAAACATTTATCCTATTTTCTTTCTTTGCTTCTCTGTCTCTCTGTCTCTGTCTCTCTGTCTCTCTGTCTCTCTGTCTCTGTCTCTCTGTCTCTCTGTCTCTGTCTCTGTCTCTGTCTCTCTCTGTCTCTCTCTCTCTGTGTGTGTGTGTGTGTGTGTGTGTGTGTGTGTGTGTGTGTGTATTTTTCCTGGCTCTATGCTTTTTATCCCATAATATATAAAGACTTTGTTTTCTCCTTTTTACATAATTTCTCCCTCAGTTGTCCTAAATATCCTCTCATACAACCCCCCTTTCTTTCTTTTTCTATTGGATATTTTATTATTTACATTTCAGATGTTATCCCCTTTCCCAGTTTCCCCTCTGGAAAACCCCTATCCCATCCTCCCTCCCCCAGCTTCTGTGAGGATGCTCCCCCACCCACTCACCCACTTCCGACTTCCCTGCCCTAGCATTCCCCTTCACTGGGGGAAAAATGTAGTGGCCAAATGTCATCTAAGAAACAGGCAGTTATAACTACAACTTTGCAGAACTCAGAACATAATCCTGGACAATGACAGTCCCAAAGCTTACTACATTCAAAGTGAGTATCTCTCTAATGATTATTTTTCTGAAATCAGAAGATGATATTTTCAGCACCTATACCTTAGTATAAAAGTTTACTTAAGTTTAGTTAGCTTACTCTTTTAGCTACATTTAGAAAACTGGTCTGGAGTTTTTACATTGATGCATTACAATTATTTTCAGTTACCTAAGAAGAATATATTCACGGTTAGTATTTTCATGTGGAGCACCTAATCTTTCAGAAATATGTTTTAAACCAATTGGGAGAGGCTCATATTACACGTTCTATTTGGGGTTTCTTATTCCTATGATAATAATCTCTATTTTAGGCTTTATAATATTGATAATGCATTAAATTAATGTACAGCATACAGATATATAATTTAGAAAAGTAATGATTTATCTTGGAACCAGGCAGGAAAACTCTTCTGTTTTGCTTTGTTTTGTTTAAGTTTTGTGATCAAAAGAATATGTGAGATTTGAACAAATGTCCCCAAGGGTCCATGTGTTAAAGGGTGGATGTCAAAGGGAAATAAGGGCCAACATAAGATCTTTAGGTCACTAGAGACTAACCCGCTTTTCTCTCTGTCTCTTTCTGATTGTATGAGGAATGGTTTTGCTTTATTGTGTGTTCCTCTCATGGGTTAGCTTATTTTAGGCACAAAAATAATAGGATCAACTGATTATATGGTGGAAAAAAAATCGGAGACAAAATAAACTTTAATTGTGCTAAGTAGGTTACCTCAGGTTTGGCTTCAGTAATGGCAAGCTGACTGACCTGCAGTGGTTGGTAGGATGTCTATTTTTCTTGAACAGTATCTTGAGGACTTCAGCCTAGAAGCCAGCAACAGTGGAGACCAGGGCATCTGTAATGTCTAGGTATTCTGCTTATAAGGTTTCCGTCTCTCCACAGCATTTCTGCTTCTTCTCACTATCCCACAATCCTTATCTTCAAACTTGAAAGGTATGAAAAAGGAGGTGGGGGCTTTGTTCTTTTTTCTTCTTCTCTATGATATTGACTGTTCTGATTTGCCCTCCATCATCATCCTCTCCCTCTTCCTTTGGTCATATTTGCTGCTCTACCTTCTTCCCATTTCCCAACCTTAACTCCACATTTTAGTGTGCTTATGAATTTATTACATTTTACATTATTATCTTCTGTTTCAAGATGTTGGGATAAAATGAAGCTTCTTGAGTGTGGCACCCTCCTGAGGCAGATTCTCAGACTTTGGGGGACAATGAACACGGATTCAGCCTTCAAAAGAGATTCTGAAGTTGGAGCTACAAGGAGGCACAGGCCAAAAGGGCTGGAAGGACTCATTCTTCCATGACTCTTCCTTCCTCGTTTGGAGACATCATCATAACAGTTATACCAAAGAGTTTCTTTAAGGTGAAGTCCCATTTCCACATAGGAATAAGCCCCCAAATATCTAAATAGTAATCATGTCATATGCAACTAGAAGGCTATAAAAATCAGTCCACTGCTAAGTTCATGCGTCTTCCACTAAAGATGAGAGTTGAAATTCGTTTTTAAGTATTCTAAATGAAGGAGTGATTAAGGAGTGCTCTGAAAACCAAAGATTCTACCCAACTACTTAAAGAATCATCCAAAGGAACTCTCGAACAGATCAAGATTGCCAACTTGAGGCAGGAGGATGGTCAGAATCTCATGTGGTTATAATCAGGAACCATTCAATGCTGGCCTCCCACACCAGCATCCTCAGAGAAAAAGATAATGTCTATTTTCAGATTACACCCTGTGGTTCAGAACCTAGTTCTGCAGTTTAATCTCTGCCCTGGTGTTTATTTGTACAGATTCAACCTAAATGACCTGATTCATTTCTGATTCATTTCATATGAGCCACTGCATAATCAGACAACAGGAACAGAGCCTTGAGGGGTTGAGAGGTGAGTGGAGTGTCTGGAGGAGTTGCAGCTAATTTCAATGTAAGATGGGCAATTAAATCAAGTATGACTTGGTCAGCAGAAGCACACAGAGAGGCAAGATATAAATAGAACTTAAAGGTGGGGGATGCTGAGGACCACAGTCCCTTCCTGTGACTGCATCCTCAATGGTAATTTGACAAAGTCACCAAGGTCCCAAAATTAGGAGGAGAAAATGTAGAACCTTTAACCCAATATCTAATTACAATAAGAGAATGCAATAAAATATTCCAGAATGTGGAAACACCTGTAGTGAATGAAAAATCAGAGGAAAAAAAAAGTCTGATTCTGAATCAGACAGTAATGAGACCACAAGGAGAATACCACTGAGCTGCTGGAATTCTTGTTAACAAAAAGGAAGATAAAAAAATAAAATAAAATAGTGAAGAGGTAAATTTTGCACCACAATATGATTCAAATGAATGGAGCATCTAGGCACAGTTAAGAAGTTAAAAGCTAGACTTCTTTTGAAGACTATCCCGTGAAGGGATGCTAAGACCTGACAAGGTGAAAAGTAAAGGTTCTGACTGCCAGAGGGTTAATAAGACGTATTCCCAACAAAGATTTTGGATTTCTACAGAGCCATTTATAATGGCTCTCTCACTTCACTTACATGGACAAATTGTCTCTTTATATGAAGTACAATGGCTATTCACTAAATAGGAGTAAAGAGGAGCAAGGGAATTTGAAACTAAGATGCTTTCCTGGTTGTTAGAAAATGGTTTTAATTACAAGCACAAAGGTGATGGCTGTTCCAAGCTACTTCCTTAAATCTGATATGAAGCACAAAAACCCAATGAAGTGCCCCATTTACTAACAGGAGGTAAATAGTCCCAAAGACATTCAACATCTTCTCTACCTCATAGCCATCTAGTTATACATGGCTTGGTGAGCCATAAATGATGGTGGACTGGTAGAAAACAGAAAGGGCTCCAATAGGAGGCAAAATAAGCAAATAGTGGGAAAGCAACAGGAGATCATGCTGTACATATACTAGAGCTAATGGTCACTCTTCTACAAATCATAGCTATTGCCTGGTTGCTTCAAAATTGACCTGATGTGTTTCCATAAATGGTCCGCTTGAACCATATCCATACAATCCAAAGTTGAGGCCCAAATAGCCCTCACAGATCCCCCTCTTCCTGTTTTGAAGAATAGACTATTAAGAGAGGGACTTTGTGGCCATTGATTAAGTCTATACTCAGTACTGAATGTTCATCAGTTGACCCTACTTCTGGTTTCAGCCACTTCTGACCTCTTTCATGGCAACTCTCCTTCTCTATCAGGTAGGCTCAGAAAAGGGGGCCTGAATATTAACTCAAAACTGAGGCTTTCTACTTTGTTGTCAAAACTCTAAGAAATCAAATTTTAGTAGCATTGCCATATTAGCAATAGTTGAGTTATCAGATGTACACAGAGGCCATGCATTAAACAGAGAAATTATGTCACAGATGTAGAATGTGTTCGGGACATGTCCAAGAACAGCTTATTTGGGAATAGACCACCCTGTCAAAAGAAATTGCTTTTATCCCTGTGTGGTCAAGTCACTGTAGGTCTACAGCTGTATTATAGAAACTCTGAATGCGCTTGAAATCCAAGGCTCACTTTGAATTAGTAAAACTCTCTAAGAATCTCTGTTGTCTATTCATTTTCATCGAAACTGTAGTACTTTTCAGGGTGCAATTTGATTTTAAAAACTGTATTGACTTGAACAGGGCTGGGCTAATACTCACTTCCCTCTTCCACTGGGAAGAGAACTGGAGTTAATGGGTTCAGGACAGGAATAGCATCAATTCCGGCAGCACATCACTTACATTGATCTTCCAGAGCTTTGAACAAAGAACAGAATATTAGTCCCCTCATTGCCCAAGGAAGATGTTAACCTGAACCTCTGCAAGAGTGGGGACACTACGAAAGTCACCTTCCCCTGCAGGATGGGCCAGCTTCCAACTGAGAATAGGAACTTGGTTAGAGTAAAAGATTCTTTGTCATGTAGGTGTAAATTGTGACATTAGGGACTAGCCTGGGCTAGAGAATGAAACTTCAATGAAATTTGCAAGTTCATTTTGATTTATATACCTGTTGGAGCTGAGACTTTAAATGCACAAGGCTTTTAATCTAGGTATTTTAAACACTACTTGATACCACGGACTTGTGTCACCCAACAGAGAGGACTTCAAGGACAGCGCTACCTCTGAACCAGAAGAAGACCCCAGGAAGGCTGACTCAGCCCAGAACATTTGGGATGGGGTTATTGTCTTTTGTTTCAACGTTCACTTTTGACAGAACTGGCTTTTCTCTTCGCCCCTGCTGGAGAGCTAATAACTTCTTTCATGGTCACCTTACTCCAGTCGCCCCTACAGACTAGTGCAGCTAACTCCACATGCAGGTGTGACAAGTTCCTTATTCAGGCTTGTTTTCACCTGAAATATCCCATCAAGATAGCCTAAGCAATAAAATGTGGGGACAGATCAGAGAGTGTGACCAAACGAAAACAGAAGAAATAAACATGTGTCTTCCCAGTACCGGTGTTAGACAATGACAGCTAAAAGCTCCTCTGCCTTTGGCAGGGTTATTTCCTCCTGAGATTCCTGAAGATTGTGCATACATCTGAGAGGGTCACGACTGTGACTAACATTCAAAATAAATAACTTGGCCATATTAACTCTAAAATCCACTTTACTAGTGAGATAGATTTTACTTCAGGCCATCTAGGTCAATGGCCGTGGAGAGGGAATTCCAGAGATGAAGGCTCTTCACAGAAAATGCTCAGCCTTCAGACCTGTGTAGTTCTAAATCAGAGGGCTTAGCACCTCCGAGCTCTCCAGCTGCTGCGAGGGCAAACCCAGGAAAGAGGTGGCCATTGGATATAACCTAAATCCCCTCTCCACTGCCTTTCCCTCAACCCTGAAACAGAATGCTGTTGAGGTCTGCTACCTTGATTCCCCGTGAAAGCAAAGAGGCAACTCATGAGGTATGGAAGCCTGGAGGGAACAAAGGCAAGTGTGGACGTGTGTTAGCTCATACTTTGGCATGATGAAAAGTAGGTACTCTTCAAAAGGTCTGCTCTGTGGCAGAGGGGCTCGTTACTGAGAGCAGAGCTGCACTGCCCACACAAAGGCAGGTGGGAAGGCAAGGGGCTCACTGAAGTGAGAACACAGACAATATGGAAGCAAAGATCGTTGAATCTTAAAATCTGATGGCTATATGCGAAGCCATTTAAAACAGTGGGGGAGAGCAAAGGGCAATGAAGAGATGAGGCTGGGAGATGTACTCGCCTGTGTACGATGGCCAGGTAACTTTTGTTTTGTGGGAATGTTAGTTGAAATTGGCTTTTATCGTTTCCAGTAAAAATGAAAATAAACCCATGTAGGCAAAATAATAAGCTCTTCCCTGGGATTCACACATCTTAATTCCAGGAACCAGTGAATGCATTGTTACATGGCAAAGGAGAATTAAAGAGAAGGAAGAAAAGGAAATTAAGTTTGCTGATCATCTAAATAGAAAATAGAGAGATTATTCTTGATTATCCATAGAGGCTTTGTGGTATCACAAAGATCACAAAGATTTAATGCCCTAGTGCTGTTTTAAAGGTGGGCAAAGGGACATAATCTCAGCACTTCAGAATGAGAGGCATCGAGAAGCAGAAGCAGTAAGAGTGCTGGTCTCACCCAGTTCTCTCAGAGACTAGACCACCAACCAAGCAGTCTAACTGGAGGGATCCACAGCTCCAGATACATATGTAGCAGAGGATGGCCTGGCCTAACAGCAATGGGAGGGGAGGCCCTTGGACCCAAGGAGGTTTGATGCCCCAGTGTAGAGGGATATTGGAGCCATGGGGTAGGTAGTTATGTGGGCCCCGAAGGCAGGCAAAGGAGAAGGAGGAGGGTGGATATGGGATGGGGGGGTTGGTGGAAGGATAACTGGGAAGTGGGATATCATTTGAGATGTAAACAAATGGAATGATTAATAATAATAATAATAGTGCTGGTCTCTAAGAAATAAATAGCAGTCTGTTTGGCATGGTAAATTTAGTTCACTGAGACTTTGAAGGAAAAAGCTGAATGGTAAGAAGATGGGTTACTTTTCTCACTGCTGTGACCAAAACCTAACAAAATGCAACTTATAGCCTAGCTCAAGGGATACGGTTCCATCACCTGAGAGAAGGTAGGTAGGAAAAGACACCTGGTTACATCATTTCCCTAGTCAGGAAGCAGAAAGAGAACAGGAGGTAAGGTCAGCTATAAACCTCAAGGCCTGCCCCCAGTGACTCACTTCCTATAACGACCTCCTAGGTTCCAGTCTTCCCAAACCACATGATCTCTTGAGGACCACACGCTGAAACAGACCAACCCGTGGAGACATTTTACATTCAAACCACAACAGTAAATCTTTGTTGTTTTCTGAGCCAAGATAGAAGTTTTGTGTTACAGCTGCAACTGACAAGGTTGAGAAAGAACCTAGTGGTCAGCGTGATGCATGTCCTAGTTTGCTTTCCTATTGTTAGGGCTTGGAATCACTGAAGACCCCAGCCTCCAATAGTATGCAAGACCAAAGAATGTTTATTCCACAGAAACAACCAGTATGCTGGGGTCACCACCTCAAAATGGTGGCCCTAGACAAAGGCAAACAGGCCTTCATATAGGGAACCAGGAGAACTCTCTAAAAGGATTATGTAATCTCTGGTTGTATGTCAGTGTAGTTTTGATTGGCTACTATGATAGGATTAGGTGCTCTAAAACCTCACTGGTGGGTGATGGGATGTCCCAGATAGACTGCATTCCTGCATCAAGAGTGATTAACTACCAGATGGGCTGCCCAGCACAGATGGTCTATCGTGAGATAAGGTGTCTCCCATTTATGTGGCTATCTTCAGACTGTTCTTCCAGTTGGGGATTTTATTGTTTTCTTCCTGGGCTCTGGGCCCTGCTGCTGGAGCGGATGGATTATAGCCTAGATTCATGGTCTGCTCCTGGCATGGATGACTTATGGCCTAGTTTCTGAATGGAGACAAAGTGGAATGAATAGACCCCCTTGACTAATTTACTAAATAAAGGAACTTGAGAAGGAAAGGGTAATAGCCCATCATTGGCCAAAGCCAAGGCAAGAACAGAGGCAGACACCCTGGGAGAGACCGGCTTGCTTCCTGTGGCTTGCTCTGCTACTTTTCTTTTCTACAGCCTCCGCTCATCTGAATGGGATGGCCCCACCTACAAAGGGCTTGGAGGGTTGTAGGCCTGAGTCTGCTCTGCCACTGGGCACAGGCCCTTTAGGGAGGGGGGGAACTCAGGTTGTAGGGAAGTACTGAGGCACTGCTCTAGAAGTGTGAAATCTCAATGTGAGGTGTGGGAAAGCTGGAGCTGTTTCAGGGTTCCCAGGCCTGTAACAAAACAGGGCCTTGGTGTTCTGACTCTTGGATATCCAGGCACTGCTGGGAATCTAGAAGAGCAGAGAAAGTGTGTGGGCAGGTTGCCCCTGGGGCTGGGAGTAGGGTCAAAGGGAGCTCCGGCTTGTCACAGCTGTTGTTGCTGCCCTTGGCTTGGCAGACTTGGTGGCATTGTGCCTGGGAGCACCAGAGAGGCTACCTACAGCACATTTGGCTATGGCTCCATAAGTGAAGGCCTTCTTCATGGCTCCCCACAAAGGATCTTCTTGAAAAGAGACAGTCTATGATTCTAAACAGTTTCTTGTCATGGCAGAAAATAGATTCATAAAATTATATCTCCCTTCTCGTGGTGGGCCTGAGATTAAATACCTTTTGTAGAGAGGAATGTCTGGGAATGGAAGCTTACTGGCTAAACCCTCTAGGCCTCTAGGTATCTCATTAGCATGGAGAATTCTGGTTTGGGCCTATGTGACCTGTGGTCATGTCTCTTTTACGTGAGAAGCATAGCACATGTTCCAAGTCAGGAGTCTGGCAGAGAGCTGGGAGCCACCCAAGCCTAGGTACGTGCCTACTGAGCGTCCGGATCTCTACCTGCTTTACCTTACCAAACTTCCTGGAATGGTTTTACATCCTGCAGTGGCTTGGTTCTGTGGCTGGCAATTACAAAAGAAAAAAAAAAGCCTTAAAGAAATGGTTACAGGCCAATATGGCAGAGGCAGTTCCTCAGCTGACGCTATCTGGGCTTTATTTAAGGTTGACAAAAACTGAACAGTACCATGGGAAACTGTATAGTTTGTGCATGAGGATTTGCTTTGGGTAATGATGGACAGGGGATCAACAAGCACCTGGGAGAAAGAAATGTGTTGCTTAAGTGGAAGTCGGGTTACTCTTTCTGCATGGCTAGCCAGCTAGCATTGGGGTTTTGTCTCCTACATTTTATGTGGTAACCTGTTGGGAATGGGAACAGCATTTAGCACTTAGAAGACCTAGTCCCTAGCACACAGTCAAGCCCAAACCTACAGAGTGGATCCTAAGGAATGACCTGCTAACTGGTCAGCCATAGAGCTAAAAGCAACTGAAGCAAGAGATTGGCAGAGGGGTGAAGTACCATGTGACGTGATGTTTTCTTCAGACCTCAAGTCCATTCTTTGTAAGGTGCTTCTCTTTATGTACCAAACCAACCAATCCAAACAAAAGCAATAAAAAAAATACCCCTGCTTCCTACTTGACTTTGATTTGCACTCCTGTACTTAAGGTCGTTTAGAAGTAAGTGGTAGCCTTGAAAGGGATTCTAGGACATAGAAAATGGGTCTCCAAACAAGCAAACATTAGCCTTGGCTGAGAGATAAAGATGGGGAAATGCACCCGAGATTACATATACAATGGGGCCTCACTTTTCCATGTGACAGTATAGAAGAAAAGTACCGGGTTTTGCAGTATCGCTGTTTTCAGAAATGGTTCACTCAGCATAGCCCCTGGCATTTAGCTGTTGCTCATCTGTGTGCTTTGACAGAAGGTAATGGCCAGAAAGGTTGAAACAGCCTGGAGACAAACATTCCTGGGCTACAGTGGATTATTGACTACACTGTGTCTTACACATCCCTATGATTCTAACTGCTAGTGACCTAATTTTGTGTACACACACACACACACACACACACACACACACACACACGGAGAGAGAGAGAGAGACAGAGACAGAGAGAGACAGAGACAGAGAGAGAGACAGAGACAGAGATAGAGAGAGACAGAGAGAGAACAAGAATGGCCTGAAATAACTAAACTTGAGAACTGAAGATGAGGGAGCTTGTGAGCCTGGGGTGTGGTCTTCTGTGAAGGAGCAAGCATATTTTCAACACAATTGGCTGCCTAATTGTGTGTTGCAAACTTGCCTGCTGTATTTGGATGTGTAAGCAATTATGTCCTTGCTAAAAGCCTGGTTGGGTAATGCCTTTGTTCTCCATTTCTTACAACTGAACTAGCAGAGGGGTAGACATTGGTATTGAAATGATACTCAATATCCTGTTGTGCCTTTTAACTTTTCTTTTCAAAATATTTTCCAATTAAGCTGGCCAACGAATCCAGCATTTATTAGCCCTACAAACACTAAACAAAAGGCTAATAAGCAGAAAGCTTAGATAATACTGAGAGTAGTTTTAGTAATAATGAAAAAGCTTCTGAGAATAGATCTACAGTTTGTACTACATCGTATTCCTTATGTGGGATCAATTTTACTGAGTAACCCTTGGTACCAGGTACAGTGTTGACTGAGTGGATACTGCATATGGTTCTTGACTTTCAGAAATGTCTCTTAATGATGTATTTGTCTAATATTGGCTTGGAAACACCAAGAGAAGGCCAAATATAGCTAGTCATATAAGCTTCCACTAAGGTGTTCAGAGTTTACCTAACATGTCATGTTGCTAGTTGATTTCAAAACTATTCCATACTGATTAATGGAAAACAAAGTCATCAACATTCATGCTGTTACCTAGATTTATTTCGAAACTAAGTAGACCCTAGCCAAGTTGAAAAACAATGATATTTGTCATAAACTGTAGGATTTGGTGTCTCCCAAAACATTTGTGCTTGTAACTTCTACCTAAGAATATTTATTGTGTGTAACATTCCTCCAGTCTTGGTAACACATGTGCTTTATACATTCAACACTTGATGTGAGTTTGCTATGTCTGCCTATGCAAAACCAAGCTGATAGTTTCTGCATAAGCAGTGGGAAGGGTGCTTCAGGTCTAGCTTTTTGCCACAGCTCTAACGTCATTGATGTCACTGTAGTCTTTGCTTTCATTTTCCTATCTGATAAAAGAGGAGATTTCACATAGCACATAATAGCAATGAGCTTCCAATGAGATGGCATGCAAGCTTGCCCACAGTGTTTCTACATACAAAAAGAAAGAAAGAAATGCTCAGTCTGTATTAAAAGACTTGCTGTGAGTGCAGAAAATAAGGACCTTGAAACACCAATGTTTAAAAGATGAAAATGTGTTGGTTATTTTCATGATTCCAAATTGACCATCCTCAGAGAATTATACAAAAGGACAAAACTCCACAATCATTGAGTACGTTCATGTGCATGTTAAAGTCTTTGTCATTTATGTATTAGCCTAAATTCATATACTGTGTGTTTGGGGCTGGGGTGGGGCATTCATGACCACCATGTGAACAAGAATTCCTGGAAGGAAGCTGTCCATAAAGGATGAGCAGCTGATTAAAAACCTTCAGTCACAAAGGAAAGTTTGAGATGTTCCTCATCCCACGGCATAATTGAAATTTCTTAGGGGCTATCTTTAAGCTACTTAAGGGCATACCTCCAAAGCTGCTATCAGATCCTGATCAGCAGATAAAGAGCTTTGGAATACATTAACTTCACAATGCAGTATTCTCTGCAATGGAAGGACTAAGAATGTCAACAGCTCAGGAACCATCTAAGGATTTCCTCCCATCGCTTAACTTGCGAATGTAGCTGTCTCTGATGTTTCCACCCTTGCATTTTAAATTTTCCTTGATTCAAGAATTTCTTTGTTCTGTTGTTACAAAAGTCCATGAAACTGCTTCCATGTGGGTATGTGCTACCCAGGGTAATTTAGCTCCCTGTATAACAGGCTATGGTCACTCAAATTTGGCTGCAAAATAATCTATCACTTTCTTATTCCCTTTGAGGTAAGAGCCTTGGTTTTGGTTGGTTTGTCTGTTGTTTGTTTATTTGTTTTGAGTCAATGACAACTCTTGGGAGTTGGTTCTTTTCTTCCACCATGTAGCTTGCAGAATTGAAATCAGGCTGTCAGTGCTTCATCAGACGCCTTTACCCAATGAACCATCTCATATGTCCTGATTGTTTTCCAACATAGTATTTTGATTCTTTAGGAATTTCATATCATATACCCCAATCAAACTCACTTCCCAATCCTCCCATGCCCTACCCCACTACAAGTTCAGTTTGGGCTGTCTATATATTCACTACAGTGTTATCAAACTCTCAGTGGCCTCCTGCTCAAATAGATCTGAAGGGCTCAGTTTATAGTTTATCCAACAGCCTGTGGAGAGAAGACTCTTGCTTGCTTACTTTCTTTCTTAAGCTCTTTTGCCTATTTTTTTTTATTTTTAATTTTTTTTAACCCTAACCCTAACCCTAACCCTGCCTCTAACCCTAACCCTAACCCTTTTTTTATTTTCATTTTGCTTTATTTTGTTGGTGGTGGTGGTTTGGAATGGCCTGTTAAGTGCTGTGAACTTAAGTTTTTACCCAATATTTAGAAAATATGAATTTAATTTACACAACAAATGCTATGATACCCATATTAGAGAAGATTTACATTTTATTGTTCTTTTTTTTTTTTTTCCGGAGCTGGGGACCGAACCCAGGGCCTTGCGCTTCCTAGGTAAGCGCTCTACCGCTGAGCTAAATCCCCAGCCCCAAGATTTACATTTTAAATATAGCAGTCAGTGATCTGCTCCGTTTTTTTCTTTTTTTTGGGGGGGGGGTCCTCAACCAGAGAAACCAAGTCTACCCACAACTGCCTAAAGATTGCTAAGGCCACAACTTCAAACAGAAAGAAAATCAATTCCCTGTTGGAATCTTGAAAAGATGAAGGCCATAATGATAGATTTGGATAGGATAAGATATGCCAGTCACCTGAAATAAAACACTCTATTTAATTTGACTTCCATGTGGGTCCCTTTTCTTTATATTTGTATCCTTCTTATCTTATTGGTAAATCTACAACTTTTTTTCAGTTGGCAGTGCATTCATGAATTACATAAATTAAATAAAACCACATCACCCAGAATGGAAAAGAAACAGGTTGACATTTGTGGAGAAGGTGAATGACCTGTGATGTTGAAAAATTAGGTTCTTCCCCAGGAAAGAGCACACCAAGTGGTTACCAAATACGAAATGCTCAGCCCTGAACATACGTAGAAATAACACTACACAAACCAAGCATGCTGTATTTATGGCTATATTTGTAAACACATATGCATATATGGATTTAACAGCAATCAAGGAAAAAATGAGGCCATGTTCGAAAGAGAGCAAGAGGAGGAATATAGGATTGGAGGAAGGAAAGAGAAAAGAAAAAAAGTGTAATTATATTATAATGTCAAAGAAAGAAATTGTTTTTAAAAAGAAAAAAAATATCAGGTTCTACCCAAAGGCAGTTCATGTGTGCCAGGCACTTTGCTAAGTAGCTTTGTCCTCCTGACCACGTTAGGCTTACTAGAATGCAAGCTCACTAGGAGCAAAGGTTCTTTTCTAGGCTTTATTCGTTACTTTGTCTGGGAATAGATCACCATTTGGTTTGTCACTGATACTAAATAAATAAACAAGAATAGAGTCATTTTATCTTTAAGAAGCCCTGGGAAATCGCCATCCTGCAATTATGAAACCCAAACTGAAACAGAAACACTTTAGAGCTGCTTTTCACACAGGAGTTTTAATCCAGCAACATTGCTGCTCTGGCAAGGGATTCCATCCAAAGATGTTTGTGTGAACAGACTAGCATACAGACAAGCTCTTAGTACATACCTTTAATTCCTAACAATGTGGGTAAGGTTAGTTTGTAGAAGGAAGTAACCATGTTTGAAAGTAATGTCTAATAGGAGGGAGTTAAATGAGTGGAGTTCAATCAGTACTGTTTAGTGATTTAATTGATCTGGGACTCAATTGAGTCAGTGCACTTCAAGCAGTGCACTGGAGTTGAGTTCGTTTATGAGTTCATGCAGTTGAGTGCAGATCAGCAGAGGCAGTTGAAGAGAGAGAAAAAGAAAAGAGCCAGAAGATTAGAATGAATTATCGGAGTTAGTTTGAGGCCAACCGAACAATTAAGTCAGAAACCGAGAGAAACCAGATTGAGTCAGTCATCTTGAAGGGAGTTTGAGGCAACACGGCTGAGTTGAACCAGCTAGCCAGAGTTAAGAAAGAACTAGAATGGGTGAACTTGTTTACCAGAAAATCTTGGAGGCTGAAAACTTTCTAGGCTAGAGTAGATTGTACAGAGACTAGATACTTCCAGGATTAGGCCTAGGTTAGCAGACAGAGATAATACGTCACAGAGACAAGAATTGTGTCAGAGAATAAAAGTTACTTTTACATCTTTGGTTTCAAAGCATTGATTCCTTTCTTGGACCTACCTGAAAGCAGGACAAAATTCTGACATATCTACCTTTCCTTAAGTATTTGTCTCTTGTACTTTGGCTAAAGACACAGAGCTGAGTCATTGTCCTAAATGCCCGTCACTGTAGAGTCTAGGAAGAACAAAATTCCACAGGACAGACAAGTAACCAACCAAAGGGAAGGTGCACCGTGGAGCAGAAGCGGGCACCTCCTAGGAAGTAGGTGTAGACTCTCAGGCAACAAACACTGCGAATCAGAAACTGAGACAATGATGCATGAGATCACATAGAAAGAATTGCTTAATAATGTGTACCCATTCTCCTTGCCCAACTCTTCCTGTAGCTCATATTGTTCCCTGAAGATGCACTGGGGTTCCCTGGGCCCCATTATTTGTTCCTCTTTACAATTTGGACCCATTGAATAAATCCCCATTATTTACTACCTCAGTTGGCATGTTCGGACACACAGATTAGGCTTTCTTGTGGGGGTTCCTGGACCTGGGCTTTTACATTAAAATCTCTGGTTCAGCACTGTAAGGATGGAGAACCCAAGCTTTGGCATATGGAGTCAGAATCTACTGGGATCAGATCTCCATTTCTTCCCCACCAGATAAAGTTCTTTCTCTCTCAAAGCACTTGGTACAAAAGGACCAGGCAGCTTCTGTGACCCACAGCTGTTATCTGTGCAGCCAATTAGCGGTGAAGTAGCTCAAAGACCAAGCTTTCTGAATCATCCAGTCTCATTTCAAACCAGCTTCCCTCGATCAGAACAAATAACTCATCATTTATTGAAGTTAGATATTGATCAGCTCTCAAAAGCTGCACACGCTTGCTTTCTTTTTACCTCTGGAAAAAACAATTTCTTAGATCATGTTACTAAATTTGGTCATTGAATTTAGATTTGAGTGAATCAAAGGATTTTAGAACTGAAAATGACCTTCAAGGGCATCTGCTCAAATACTTGGTTATTTTTCTTTGTATGTGTGAACATACTGTTACACAGAGTAATCTTTTTGAAGCAATGCCACTGAATCATGAAACAAGCCAGATTTGAAACTAAGTCTCGAGGGACCAAGCTTAAGGTCTCATACACCCACCTAGTATGTGTTTTCAAAAATCACCAAGAAGGAAGTACAATACCTGATAGGCTTGGCCAACCCTCTAGGTTTCCCTGGCACATTAATCTGCATTGGTACTTTGGCTTCCTCCTTTGCCTCTAGTGTGTGTGTGTGTGTGTGTGTGTCTGTGTGTGTGTGTGTGTGTGTGTGTTTGTGTGTACATTTACTTGTGTGTAAATGCATGTTGACATTTTCATAGACACACATATGTGTGTGTATATATTTACTTGTGTGTAAATACTTGTTGACATTTCCATAGACACACATATGTGTGAGTACTCATGCACGTGTGTGCTTGTGCATAGGAAGGCTCAAGGTTGATACTGAAAATCATTCTTTATTGTTCTTCCTCCTTACTTTTAAGGACAGGACCTCTAAATCAAACCAGAGCTTCATGAGAGAGTTTATCTTGTTAACCATCTGCTCCTGGGAGCTTCTGTTTCTGCCTTCATAGCTAGAATTGTAGGTCCATCCACCAAATATGTTTCTATTGGTAAGGATCTGAGCTCTGGTTCTCTTGTTTCCTGATTTGATCATTAATTTTAATTGTCAACTTGGCAAAACCTAGATCTATCCCCCCAAAAGAGTCTTAGTGAGGATTTGTCAGATCAACTTGGGCTGTGAGAATTGTCTTGATTATGACTGTTATCTGATATGGAAAGTTCCAGACCACTGTGGGTGGCATCATTCCCTAGGCAGTAAATCCTGAACTATTTAAGTATATAGAAGGTCCTGAGCACACATTCATGCATGCATTCATTTTGCTCTTTGCTATTATATGTGATATGGCAATATGCTTTGAGATTTTGCTATGATTTCCCAGAAATCACGAACTTTAGGGATTTTGGACAGGGTATTTTATAATAGGAAGAGAAATAATAATAGAACCCACTATGTGTACTTTAATGTATAGCTCTACTTACTCAGCCCCTAGGCTTCCGTAATGTTTTGCCTATTGTTTTTTTGAGACAGAGTCTCTCTATCTGCGTAGCCCTGTATGTCCTGAAATTCACCCGACTATGTAGACCAGTCTGGCCACATACCCATAGAGATTGGTCTGCCGCTGCCTCTGGAATGCTGGGATTAAGGGCAGGTGCTACTACTGTTGGGCTCTGGGGCCTGGCGCTCTCCACAGTGATCTCTTGCCCAGCCAGCTGCGTGGGTTTGAGTGAGGCGGAAGAACTCAGACAGGGAGAGGAAACCGCCTCTGCTGCTTCCGCTGCAGTCCTGCTCCACCTTGGTTTCACCTGCCGCTTCAGTTGCTCAGCCTGGCTGAGCTAGCAGGTCACTGACTAGCCAGCGAGGGTTACTGGGGAGATTCTGGCGTTGATTTTGGGGAGAGCAGATCTTTTCCCCAAGCAGTGGTGTTACATCTCTTATGAGAGACACTGTCAGATGATGGAATAATTCCTCCACACCTTTAATTTTGAACATGGCACTTAAATACAGTTGGGTTTTTTTTTTTTTTTTTTTTTTTTTGGATGTGTCAGGGTCTGACAGCAGGTGCTTCCTATTGGTTTGGCCTGAGAGCTTGGGAGACCTCATCTACATATTCAGAGGTATGGTACTGTTTCTTCTACCGTTCTGTCTTGAGCCTACGTGACCTGTGGTCACATCCTCACTTATTGAGAGGGGTTTTGGGGAGTTGTCCTTTGTGACTGATCTGTCTTGAAGCTGTGTAACCTGTGGTCAGGTCCTCACCTGTGGAGGAGGGGATTGGGGCATTGCTCTATGTGACTGGTCTGTCTGAAACCCCTTTACAGAGGTTTGTGGGTGGCTGCACCAGTGAGGCCCTGATCTGGGAGGCTGGGAATGCCTGCCATCCCTTTTAGGGTCCCCGGGGATTCAACCTGTTTTGACCAGAAATCAGGGTACCTTTCACTGCCTGCTGCCCCACATGTCACCACATCAGCCTCCTATGATTTTTAAGACGTTTTCATTTCTACTAAGGTCATATGTAATTCCTGAGTCTTAGAGAAGATTCTACCCCATAGTTTTTTTTTTTTTTTTTTTTTTTTTTTTTTTTTTTTTTTTTTTTTCGAGCTGGGGACCGAACCCAGGGCCTTGCGCTTCCTAGGCAAGCGCTCTAACCACTGAGCTAAATCCCCAACCCCTCTACCCCATAGTTTAAACCCTCAAATAAGCATCAGAAAGTTAATTTCCCATAACAGCAATGAGGAACTCCATGAATTGCTCACAAAATTTATTTCTGAGGTGTGATTCCTGGATACATCAATGGCATCTCTTGGCTTTCATGAAGTCCAAATTCTAATCTAACCTCCAGTGAACAAAACTGCATTAATGCTTGACAAGTCAACACTGTCTGACATGAGCAGCCCATACACCATAAAAGAAGAATACAACGAAGAAAAATCAGATGGGCTGAGGAGCCTCAGAATCAACTAAGGATCTGGTTGTAATGTCAAGTTCATCCGTAGAACAGTATAGGATAGCGTTCCAGCGACTTTACTCTCCTATGTGATTTGAACACATATGTAGGGTTTGTTAACAGTTTCTTGATGATTTCTTAGGGCCTAATAACAGATGAAGTAGGGGAGGCTATTTTGCAGAATCATCCAAAATCTGGAATACAATCCAAAATAGGGAGTGAGTTTCACCCTTTCATAAAGTTTGGAAGTGGAGAGCACATCATCTTGGTTTCACTGCACTATTTCTAACAACGGAAGGGTTTTTGCTAGGCTTAGGAATTGAGATGTTGTCTTTTGACCCAGGCTGGCTTCTGAAAGAACAGAAGCCAGGTTACTGAGAAAGAAATAATTGAGAGTGTGAGTCAAACAAGAAAATTCCGTGATCATACACATAGTTTCAAGTCTGTTTTGGAACTTTAGGCCACAAAATATCCGAAGGGTGGTACGAGTGAGATGGCTAAGAAGGTAAAAGTGCTTTCTACTAACTGTGAAGGCTCAAGTTCAGTCCCTGGAAGCCACATAATGGGAGGAGAAAACTGACTATCACACGTTGTTCTTTAATCCCCTCTATATGTATGCCATGGCTTGCAAACAGCACCTGAAACAGAAGTAAATATTTTCAAGACAGGTGGCTATAGTCACATCCCAGAGAACGCAGCGATGATTAAGCATTGACAACATTTGATGGGAATTCCCTCCCAGTTAAGTAAGAACTATCAGATAACACAGGCAGAGTACAAGGAGACTGCTGATCAACTGTGAGTCCAGTGAGCTCTCAGAAAGGTAAGAACTAGTAGATCTTGGAATTCTGGTCAATACATAATGGGAATTGTACCTGGAGGCTACTGCTAAAAGAGTGATATCATCTACCACTCTATCAGAAGAAGGGAGGGGAAGGTTTGTCTATAAACATGAGTACACATGGCTAGATTCCAGCTCTCAGACATCAGAGATTTTTATCCCTAGTACTTACCTGTGATGCTGTAGGAGAAGTTGGGAGCATACATTGTATATTGATAATTTTGAGAAAGAGATTTGCTCCAAAATTTATGTCTATAGAACAAACATAAATTACCATCTTTTGAATTTTTTATGTATTTACTTTTCAAATGTTATCCCCTTTCCCCCCTCTCCCATCCCCCTGCTTCTATGAAGATGCTCCCACTCCCACCTACACCCTCCCACCTCAACACCCTGGCATTCCCCTATACTGGGAAAACAAGCGTTCACAGGACCAAGAGCCTCTCTTCCCATTGATGCCGGACAAGGTCATTCTCTGCTACATATGTGGCTGGAGCCATGGGCCTCTCCATGTTTACTCATTGGTTGGTGGTTTAGTTCTGGGAGCCCTGGGAGGTCTTTTGCTCGATATTGTTATTCTTCCTATAGGATTACAAACTCCTTCAGGATCAGGGACTCAAGGATCAGTCCTTTCTCTAACTCCTCCTTTGGGGTCCCCGTGCTGAGTCCAATGGTTAGCTGCAAGCATCCTCATCTGCATCAGTAAGACTGGCAGAGCCTCTCAGGAGACATCCATCTCAGGCTCCTGTCAGCAAGTACTTCTTGGCATCAGCAATAGTGACTGGGGTTTGGTGGCTGCATATGGGATGGATCCTAAGGTGGGGTAGTATCTGGGTAACCTTTTCTGCAGTCCCTGCTCCACTCTTTGTCCCTGTATTTCTTCATGTAAGTATTTTCTTCTCCCTTATAAGAAGGACTGAAGCATCCACATTTTGGCCTTCCTTCTTCTTGAGCTTCATGTGGTCTGTAAATTGTTTCTTGGGTATTCTGAGCTTTTGGACTACTATCCACTTATCAGTGAGTACATACCATGTGTGTTCTTTTGTGACTGGGTTACCTCACTCAGGATGATATTTTCTAGTTCCATCCATTTGCCTAAGAATTTCATGTAGTCATTGCTTTTAATAGCTGAGTAGTACACCATTGTGTAGATGTACCACATTTTCTGTACCCATTCCTCTGTTGAAGGACATCTGGGTTCTTTCTAGCTTCTGGCTGCTATAAATAACTCTGCTATGAACATGGTGGAGCTTGCATGTGTTTGGTTGCAAATGAGGAAAGAGGAAGCTGTCCTGCAGCACAAAGAGGGGAAACTTTGTTGTCCCTGAAAGAGTCACTGAGAATGGATGACAGTTTTCCAAAAAAAGTAATATAATGAGTTTTGGTACCTCCTGAATAGTTGCCATGGACATTTAGTACTTTATGTCTGGTAGGAATTCATTAATTCCTTTAATTAATTCATTAATTCATTCATATTTATCAGTTATAGCCTCCAATCCTCTGCTGTAATGCCCAATATCCCAACATTTGATTATTTCCAGTTCATGGCTCTTATCGACTGTTAATCTTCAAGGTTTGGATTCATAATATAAATAATTCTCTCATTGCCAATGGAACGGGGAGGTCCAACATAGGTAGACAAATCATTGGCTTCATGTTAAATTCCTGGACTTATCTTTATGGCAGATAGTATTATGGGCAATAGCATTACCTTCTTATGAAATGCAAGTCTCTGGCCTTAGAATCTAACGCAACCTTAATAAGCCTCTCTTTGCAATCCTTGTGAGTTGCACAGAGCTGCAAATGAATGATACCCATTTTCTAGTTCAGGTCCAAGTCCCACATTTAATTTTTTGGCATCTCTACTTTTTGTTACTGATAGAGGGATGCACGATGTAGATCTGGCTTGTCTGGAACCATAACCTTCATGGTTATCCGTCCTTTAATGTCCTCTCCACTAGGCTGGGGTAGGAATCTCTCATCCTTTGCTGGCTGGGGAATGTCTTACAGCTTAGTCACCAACGTGTTGGTTTCTTCAATACTATTACAGTCAAAGGCAATCGGAGGCTGAATTTGGTAACAAATGAGTTTAACCCCAGCACACAGGAGGAAGAAGAAAGTGGATCTCTGTGAGTTTGATCTACATAGCAAGTTCCGTACCAGTCAGAGCTACATAGTAAGAATCATCCCTTATGTCCCCCCTAAAAATATCGAGTGAGCAGATACTTGTGATACCTCAGTGGGAAAGTAAAGCCTTTTCATTTAAAATTTACCTGGCAACAATAAGTAAACAAAAAGTTGTTAACTTGCTAACCCCCTATGGGATGTCATATAACTGCTTATGACAGCTACATCAGAGAAAATGAACTCTTTAAGCCATAATTTGAGAGTTCCAGGTCATGGGATATACTCATACCCTCAAAAAATAGATTTAGAATCTCGGACATTTCTCTGTCTATATCATTCAATTTCCTCTTAGGTGCTTGAGACCTGCTTTGATGTATGATCTTAGTGAGACTGTCACTGAAATTTATGTTCAAGTCACGTAATAATTTTTCCAGTGTCAAAATAGCACCTGTAGTAACAAATGTGCCATGCCCACTTAGACGATTAGGATAGTTAAGGTCCTTTGCCCAATACTTCTTCAGAAAAATTATAACTTCTGATGCACACTTATCCAATCATGGCTTTACACTTCTGCAGAGGACAGTATTAATGATATATTTCCATTTTAGAGTTGAGATTGCTATGAGAGTATTTCTATTATAGTGAGAAAATGGAAGGTAAGATACATAATGTCATATAACACAGACAACTGAATATAGACAGGGATGAAAATCAAATGACCCTTCGACAGGAGCACAAGGAGCCTTAACTTTGAGCCATGTCAGAATCGAACATGGTGAATATTTAAGGAAGCTTGTATAGCTCTGCACAGGCATGAGGCAGAAAGAATTTTTCTAAAACTTTGCAATCTTTAGTTTTTAAATATTGTTAAGGAAATGTCTATTTTCAACTTCCCCAGGAGTAGAGTGAAAGATGCCTTTGAAATGCTCACAAGAAAGGTGTGTTGCATATTTTCTGCAAACGTAATTCTTTTTATTAATGCTCTGCTGATTTTTTTTTTTTTTTGGAAGCTTAGCCAACCAAAGTAGTCCTTGTGTAGACCGCACTAAATATTGGAGTATCATTGAAATTTCAAGACTCTCAGCTCAGCGCTCAGGAAAGTTTTCATGGGATTTTATATTTTGAATAGCTTAAAATTTTTAGCTCAGGGAATAATATGGATAAAGTATTGTAATAACTTTATATCATGTGAAAATATGTTTTTAATTTTATTAACTTTCTTCTGAGATACATCTTTGTCCAATGCGTTTGATCAAAAGGACTAGGACTTTTAAATTTTTGTGCATGTTGCCCAGTACTTGAATATGTTTGAGGGAGAACTATGTAGGGAGGTCAGACCAGACACTCTTCCTAGTGTCACATGTGTGGTGTGCTGCTGTCTAGGAAAGGACTCTAGGCTGCTGCTGTCACAGGAAAAAGAGAGAGCAATTCCAAAGGAGATCTGTCTCCTAAGAGTATACCTGAGTGTCAGTATGACACTATGCATATTGCCATCACAGTTTCCATGGAGGAATGGCAGTTGCCTAATGAACTCGGGCTCACCTACAAACGTATAAGCAGGGTAGTCCAGTCTCAAAGCATGATGTCTTCAGCGTTGCAAACGGTGACTTGAAGACCTGAAAAATCACACCGTGCTCCTAGCAGGAACATTTTCTTAAACACGTCTCACCATTTTTATCTTCTCTCGTTCACCTTCACTTCTGCCTCTGAATGATCATGCCCACTTCCTTATTGTCATGTCAAATATAAAGAGGGGGCCAATATGCTGTGTAAACATTTTTCAAAATGTTTTATAAGAACAACGGAAGCTAGTGACCTGTGAATTTGAGAGCTTAGAGTTATTTCAAGTAACAGACTAAAGGCTGCAGGGACGCCTCCGTGGTTAAAGACCACTGGATGTTTTCCTAGAGGACCTGGGGTGTGTTCCTAGCACCCCTGCACAGTGTTTCTCAACTACATGTGACTCCAGTTCCAGGATATCTGACTGTCTTCTGGTCTCTGAACATGTGCACAGATATCAGGGCAAACACATAAGCATGACACATGCAAAATAGATGTTAATAAGGAGAGGAAGGGGGAACACTTATTTGAAAGATTGGAGTGAAGGTTCACAGCAAAGTTTCACATCAAAATGCATACCTTGGCTTAAAGTCATGCTTTGGTTTATTTCGTATGTCTGTGTGACCATGTATGTATGACTTAGAGTCACCAATAAGTTCAAAACTTCCAGTAAGACAAAATCCTAAACTGGGCTCTGGTTTCTACTGTTCTGTCCATCGATACAGTGTTTTATTTTATTCTGGACTGATGGTGACTAGACCAAGGACTGCATCTGATTCCCAGTGAAGTCATGTTTTATTTTCCAGACTATGTATTCTCTTGAAGTAATTTCACAAATCTTTATAGGGTTTTTTTTAATGTTTAAAACTAAATAATAGTTTGAAGATGCAACTGAGATTTTTTTCTTCAGCCTTCCAATATTAGGATTTACCTAAAAATGTTTTTTTTTTTTACAAGACACGTGATCATGTGTATAGATGACAACAAAACCTGCTTAACCTTTACTCCTTCTGTCCCAGGAATGCGTGTGACTTACCACTGTGACTGCAGTTTGCTTAGTTATATTCTATAGTATTCTTAACTATAAAAAATTTGAAAGTAATCTGTGACCAACACTTTAACAGCATTTTAATCCTACCTGACCACACGAAATATATCTCTGAAGCATTGAATACAGAGCTGAACACAAAGTGTTTGCCAAGTCACTCTTGCTTCTTTCTTACACTCTGAGTTTTAATCCCTCGGTAATGTTCTATGCAAAATATAGAAGGCCCCAGTTCTTGATTGTTATTATATTGTCACTAGTCATTTAACAAAATACACTGGACAGGGAAAGTTAATATTCATTTACTTCCAACTAGTCAATATGAAAAAAAAACTGAGTTTTATGGTTCAAGAAAGTTTATCTCACAGTCAAATTTCTTTTGAAACAATTCTTATCCTGTGGACAGCGTGTTAGTTAAGTTACCCTTTCACTGGGATGACAGAAAGTGTTAAATTGTACATAAAATAAAAATATACTCAACACATTTATCTTCCATTTTACTTTTCCACACTTTTCTCTGCTGAGCTCCTATGTTCCGGGGGTTTGCCTCTAAAAAGCTCTCGTATTTGTCCCCACCATCTTACAAAACTATTCAAAACTTGTGTCGACTATTCCTGTGCATTCTCTAGAGAGTTCTAGTATGACATGAGCACAGTTAATGGCTCTGTGTCTTTGTGTTTATGCATGACTGCGAGTGCGTGTGCACATGCATGTGCACCTATGAACACGGGGGTTATAAAATAAAAAAGAAATGCTCATCTCCTCATGTTTTAAGGTTTGACATTTACAATGCTGAGGTCTATTTGAATAAAAACAGAAAATAAACAACAAAGACTACTAGAGAACACATTTGAACCTGACCATAGCTCTTATTAGATGCAAGTGGCTAAAACCTTCACTGACTACATTTGGGTCTGATCTACTTTTGGGTTCCTCGGTTCCTAGGAGATCGTTTTTAAACAGATAGCAGGATGGGCACACAACCTTATGACTTGTCTCTAGTATGGAAGCATGAACTCTCAGAAAGAATAAAATCCTAGTGATTATAAATGGGTCAAAAAGACTTAGATCTTTTTTTATTTGTACTTCAGAAATGTAACCGACTGAATGAAATGGTTTCATATACATTTTTTTTTACATCCAGCAGAAGTGACACACTGTTCATACATTAATTCTAAAGAAAAATGTACATCCCTCTTTTCTGTTAAGTAAGGTTTGTCAAGTGTTCTTGGATGGAGAGGGGGGAAAAAGCCCCTTTCATTGCAACCTGAATGAATGAAGCAACAAGAGTAAGTTTCTTTCAATCGCTAATATGTCAGTGACGTTACTGTCCAGGCATGTGTTAACATTAACACGAGTAATAGGAGGTCTTACAAATTCTCGAAAAATGTAAATCATCCAATTTCAAAATGTTACAGAATAGTCTATTGGATTTTGCAACTGAATCTGCCCAGGGACATTAAAGTCCAGGGCCATTTCTTTTCAGTGAACTTCTGTAGCTCCATTCCTAGCTGGCTGTTCTTCCATTCCCCAATCACACAGAAATGCATTCCTATGAAGTCAAGCAGCTGTAGACACAGAATGCTGATGACATTTCTCTTTATCTGACTCATCTAAAGGAAACCCAGTTAGTGGTGATTCTACCAAATACTTGTAACAGTCACACAGAATTTTAATTGATTTTCAAACAATACAATGGTGCCATGAACCCAACACATAGAATATAAGTCTTAAGCCCACTAGGTTTAAGCAATTGTGTCTTTGTAGACTAAAACTATGTAAAATAGAATCTGGTAACTCCCTGGTGTTAGAGGTAGGCAGTTTTCTTTCAAATCCTAGGTTTGGTCCTTTATTTTATTCAGCAGTGAAAGCCATGAATACAGAACAAATAACAGCTGTTACAATTCTCAACCATGACTTCTAACGTCAGAGAATTCAAAGTATGAACATAGTACACAGTAATGAAAAGTATCAAAAATTAGTTTACCTCAAAGAAGATAAATAAAACAGGTATATTCCCACCAATACATAAACAGATGTTTGTGCTACAGTTAAAATTTGCTGTATACAAAAGATCATAGCCCCCATCGTCAGCTTAGGGTGGAAGCAAGAATACATGAGCCATTTAAATTGTCAGACATTATGCTTTATAAGGTATGCACAGAAGTTCAAGCAATAAATACATACATTAGTTCAAAGCCTTACAATAGCTACGCAAAGCAGATGCAGAAAAGCAGGTTTGCTATTCCTAGCAAGCAATGAGAGAAGAGTAAAAATCCATGAAATGCATTAAAGCAACATTTTTTTTTCTTAGAAAAAGTCTGGTCATTTATGGGTCCACCAACATTTTTACATAATATGCACAATTATCAAAATACAGACCAAGCATTTCAGAAAACTCCAAAAAACCTAAACTCTATTTTCAAAGCAATTGCAGTTTTGGAGGTTTTTCTGGTATAATGTGCAAGCAGCTATTTTCTTTTTTAAAATTGTATTCATAAAAAAAACCCATGCAAAACTCTACAGGTATATGCATTCTGTGGCTGAGACTTCCTTTCAAAAGTTTTGAAACTGAGGTAAGCATACTTTAGCATTGCAGTCTTAGGCCGCCCTCCGATGGAACATCTCTCCAAGTTTACTTCCAGTCCATCAAAGCCTTTTGAACCTGCACCTGAAAGGCTCATTCGCCTTCCAGATTACCCTTACAGCAGTATCCTAGACATCAGAGAACCATCCTTCAGAATACCAACCTCTCCTTTGATACCATATCAATAACTTCCGGTTCGTTGATCATGACCCAAAGACAAACATAATGAAAAGTAGCAGGTACTGTGACGTTCTCATGTTTCATGCAATCTGCCGTTAATTGTTCTAACTTTTTTTCTCTTTTTTTTCTTGTTTTTTTTTCCTTTTTTTTTTTCTTTTTTCTTTTTTGCAGAGGTAGAAGCTTTCAGAAAGCCTTTTGGGTAAGTGGGAAAACCCTTTGAAA
>NC_046159.1:123499840-123519840 GCF_011064425.1 Rattus rattus
CATGGATATTGACAAAGACGTAAGATAAAATACTGCAATTTTTCTAGCAACCTATTATCTAACTTACTTACATGCAACAATGTTTCTAAGTAACAAGTTGCACTGAGAACTCAAATCTTCCTCCTCAAAACTATTAGTGCTTTTCCCACCCCAGTATATTCCTGCTCCCTTTACTGTGTTTCCCACACAGAGCCTGGAATTGCCTCCCATACACAATATCCTACCTAGGAACACCCTCCCCATCATTTAAAGATTAATGCATATAGAGTTGACTCCCCATACACTATCAAAATTATACCAATCTTCTCCATGAAACCTCTGAAGCATTTTAAAAATTGCTTATGCTGATATTCTAAACCAAAAGAGTCTTTTAATCATAAACTCCATCAAACATGGGGATGCTTTATTTAAAGTTTTCATTTTCCCGGGTCGAAAGTATTCTCACGGTTGATGCAGCTTATGATTCGAAGACTCTGTGTTTTGCTGTATCAGCATAAGCAAATAAGAGAAATGGACTCGAGGACAATGTCCTTCAGTATAATGAATCAGAATCTCACTATGTAGCCCAGGCTAGCATCAAACTCACCATTATTCTGCCTTAATCTCCTGGGTGCTGAGATTCCAGTCATGCATCCTAATGCCTGGTTTATATATTTTGATAGTTATCTAATGTCTGGAAATACCTATTTAAACTTAAAAAGTTTTGAATATACACGGGACATTTATCAGACCTACTTAGGAAAAGGTGGCTATTATATTAACCTTAGGAGTTTGCTCTAGTTATCCTCAGTGCTTAGGCCTTGCCATTCTCGAAAATGTTCTGAGTCCTAGATTGAATTAGGAAAATCTAATTGTTTGTTTCCTCATTTACTACTCAATGTGATCCATATGTTCACTTGTATGGTGCCTGTCAATATAGAAGAGACAGAACTCTGTCTGTCTCTCTGTCTGTCTCTCTGTCTCTCTGTCTGTCTTTCTGTCTGTCTCTCTCTCTCTCTTTCTCTCTCTCTCTCTCTCTCTCTCTCTCTCTCACACACACACACACACACACACACACACACACACACTTTTTGTGTGTTAGGGTTTACAGAGAATTATTTATTCTTGTGGCTGTTAATAGTATCTTTCTCTTCTTGCCTCTAACCCAGGGGTTCTAAATTTGTTTACTTTTGTAGCATCCATTTTCCACATGTTTCAATATGCCATATGTAGCATAATTAAGATCATTTTTGGAAAAATAAACCGCCTTTCTATCTTAGAAAAACCCATGACAACTTAAGTAAAAAGACCTTGTCTTCTGTTACCCAGTACCTCACTACAAATCTTCCTCTCAGGTGGAGTCATCTGAAGGATTTTAATTACAAGGGAGTCATTTAATACAATAGATTTCTACGTATTTATTATTATGATTAATTTGGTAGTGTAGCATAAGGAATACTGAACAGTTTAGTCGCCTCATTTATAATCTTCAGTAAGGCAGCAATGGCTAAGTAGTTAAGAATATAGAGGGCTCTGGGGACAGAGAACTTGGATTTGAAGTCGGGCTCTTTTCCGAATAGGTCAGTGAGGATACTGTGATCTGACTCTACACATTTCAGAGTTTTAGTCATAGACAAGAGACGCAAAAAAATCTATTTTTTACAATGCTATTACGTATATTATAAACACATGAATTACGTATGTATAAAAATATACATACTACACAGATATATGTAAAATTGTGAATAATATCATTCCATGCCTGGGTCACAAATCATAAATAAATATTAGATTCAGTAACAATGTATTGAAAACCTTATTTCTTTTTACAGAAGAAGGTATGCTATAAACACAGAAACTAATAATTAACATGGATTTTTTTTAAAAAAATATTTTAATCCTTCTGTCTGAGTAAACATTATGACTATCTCAGAAACGTCACAACACAAAAACAAAAATACTCATGGCACACACTTCAGATGCCAGTTACACAACCCATAATGATGAGCTACCTTTTCTTAAAAGAATAAGGAAATATAATAAGTAACACAATTTGTTACTATAATTATTCAAAAGAATGATTAATGAACATATCCTGATCATCACAATGCAAAGCCAAAGAACTGAGGTCATGTCTCAGATCATCTTGCATCACATGGAAAGCTAATTTCAAAGGAAGGAGTCAGCATCGACATGCACTGCTCAGAGAACTTCTACATTTACTCTCCTCAGTCATCCATCACAGGGCTCATCATTAGCTTGTCAGTAAAATCATTAACATACATGCATCGAGTGGTTCAGGCTTGTATCATATTTGCTGTGCACATTGGGGCTTACTCAGTTCTGATAATACA
This sequence comes from Rattus rattus, assembly GCF_011064425.1. Classification (NCBI taxonomy): domain Eukaryota; kingdom Metazoa; phylum Chordata; class Mammalia; order Rodentia; family Muridae; genus Rattus; species Rattus rattus. The sequence continues at coordinate 123,502,174 of NC_046159.1, forward strand.
ATCTGAGCTAAGAAAACCTAGAATAAATGAAAATTCATATTTTAAGAAATACAGCAATTTTATGCATATGTATATATCATATGTGTATTAAGAACTAAATTTATTTTATGCCAGAATTTCCTTTATGCTAGTGTTCTTCGAATCAAGTCCCCTAGATTGGTAAAGATGTCAAAGCTTCAACCTCATTTTGCTTTGTTTTGGTATTTTTAATCTTATTGGTTTTTTGAATTAGTTTTTGTGGGGTTTTTGCTTGTTTCTTATTTCTTATCACATTTGTTGTTGTTGTTATTGTTTTGTGAGAAAGATTGGAGGGGTGAGAGAGAGAACATAAGGCTGAGGAAGTGGGGAGGGGGGAGGTCGGTATCTGGGAGGGGCTGGGGGAGAAAAAACATGGTCAAAATATATTGTATAAAAATTAGTTTTTAAAGTTTCAATTTTACTTTGTTTTGGAAATCAGTCAACATTACTAATATTTCCTTTTGCCAAAGTTAACTTAACAAAACTCTATTGAGTGTTTCTATATGATTTTTACTATGTATCTGAGAGCCAATAATCTAGAGTAGAGAGATACATAATAGAAAATCCCAGTTTGCCAGGAATAAAGGTCCTAAGTAAAGCAGTAATTAACAGTTATGGAATTTCATATGTGGGAGAGGTTATTTTCCTCTGAGAATTATTCTAATAAATTAAAATACATACATATACCTGATGGAATTTGTTAAAGAGAAAAGAGCAAGGACATGTTAAGATATACATGGGGGTAATTGCTTATAAACTCTTGCTTATCAAACTCCTCCTGGACTTGAGATTTAGGCATTTATCATAACACATCCCCCTAGTGATATGAAATGTATCTTCTGCTTCAGGAGTTCAATGGCCCTATCCACTAAACTTCAGTCCTTGGAAAACCTGGTAATAATAAAGTAGATTATACTTCAAAAATATAAATTATAACAGTTTAGAGCAACGAAATACATAACATTTGAAACATTGAAGGTATACCTTACTAAAAGTTATAAACACCCCAAAAATACAGCTGTTGGTCTACTGGTCATTATTTCATTTCTTAGACCTTAAACAAAGATTATTTGGTGGGCTTATTTATAACATGTACAGGTAGAAGCATAGGTGTTTAGATGGAATACACCTCCCAGTCATTGTTTTGCCTGTTACAGCCCAGTGTTTATCAGTTATCTGATTATTAGAAAGAAAGCACTAGCCTTCGGTTAGAAGGGGAGATGTGTAGTAAAATTAAAATCTACATTTGTAATACATTTCATAGTGCTTCCAAATGATTGAAAATATGGCAAATACATGTACGTGAATATTGTAGCAACTTCTACTTTGATTTTTTTCCCATCTTTATTAAATTGGGTATTTCTTATTTACATTTCGATTGTTATTCCCTTTCCCGGTTTCCAGGCCAACATCCCCCTAACCCCTCCCCCTCCCTTTCTATATGGGTGTTCCCCTCCCCATCCTCCCCCAATTACTGCCATCCCCCACAAGAATCCCAGTCACTGGGGGACCAGCCTTGGCAGGACTAAGGGCTTCCCCTTCCACTGGTGCCCTTACTAGGCTATTCATTGCTACCTATGACGTAAGAGTCCAGGGTCAGTCCATGTATAGTCTTTAGGTAGTGGCTTAGTCCCTGGAAGCTCTGGTTGGTTGGCATTGTTGTTCATATGGGGTCTCAACCCCCTTCAAGCTCTTTCAGTCCTTTCTCTGATTCCTTCAATGGGGGTCCTGTTCTCAGTTCAGTGGTTTGCTGCTGGCATTCACCTATGTATTTGCTGTATTCTGGCTGTGTCTCTCAGTAGAGATCTACATCCTGTTCCTGTCAGCCTGCACTTCTTTGCTTCATCCATCTTATCTAGTTTGGTGGCTGTACATGTATGGGCCACATGTGGGGCAGGCTCCAAATGGGTGTTCCTTCAGCCTCTGTTCTAAACTTTGCCTCCCTATCCCCTCCTAAGGGTATTCTTGTTCCCCTTTTAAAGAAGGAGTGAAGCATTCGCATTTTGGTCATCCTTCTTGAGTTTCAAGTGTTCTGTGCATCTAGGGTAATTCGAACATTTGGGCTAATAGCCATTTATCAATGAGTGCATACCATGTGTGTTTTTCTGTGATTGAGTTACCTCACTCAGAATGATATTTTCTAGTTCATTCCATTTGCCTATGAATTTCATGAACTCATGTTTTTGATAGCTGAGTAGTACTCCATTGTGTAGATGTACTTTGATTTTTAAAGTCAATTATTTATTCAGTTAATAATGGATATTTCTTCAAACTAGAACACGATACTTTTTAAATGCTTTAAAATTATTCTGTCCATGAGGGAGAGACTTTGAGTTCAACTACTCCATTTTAGTTCACTACTTAGCAGTTACTATAAAAAATCGATTTAATTTTTCTGCATGAAGAGAGCATGATACCTCACAAATGATGTAATTTGTACTTGGGGGGATTACAAATATTTGAAACTTCTTTACATAATTGTATGGGGAGACTCAATTTCTGTTGGAAAGGTATAATACCTTCTATTATTTCAGAACAATGTCAGAAAATAAAACTATCCAGTACTTCCAGCAGGTAAAATTAATCTCTTGTTATAATTTGAAAAAAAAAAAATAAGGCACTTGATAATGTATAAACGGGGAGGGGGAGAGACCGGAACAGTGATTTTTGCCCTCATAAGTTCATTTAAAACGTTATGTGTTTTTATTTATTTTATTCTCGGTGTGTGAGTGTTCTGCTCAAATGTATTTATGTACAGCACATGTGTGACTGGTTGGTCCTCACAGATTTCAGTAGAGGGAATTGGAATTGTGTGAATTGGCATAACGGATGGTCAGGAGCCACTATTTGAGTGCTGGGAATTGAACCCACGCCTTCTGAAAGAAAACGTTCTGAGCCATCTTTCCATGCCCAGTTTTTAAAACCATCCATTACACAGAGGAAATAAAGCACGCACTATTCAGTATGATATAAGAAACACAGTGATGGATGCCATAGAAAAGTGCCGAGGAAGCCAGGACAGACTCTGAGAATATAAACTATGACTACTTCAGGATGTGGAGATCTTTTTGGATTGGCTGTGAAGTATTGGAAAATTGTCACACAGAGAAAAGAGAAAGGACAGAGTGGAAATGAAAAAAATATGGAGAGGGGGGTCTTACATAAATTATCAACATGACAGGGAGGGCTGCTAATATAATAATTAAAAAGCTAGGACATTAAAACAAGAGCAGACGGCGAAGAGCCTTTAGCTGCGCCACAGATCGTGTGTATTTCTGTGCTTTCAGGGGAAGGCTATTGATGATTAGGGAGTAGAGAAATGAACAGGTTGAAGTTTTACATTTGTTTTGCACTGCAAAAACAGAGTGGAGAACAGTAGGAGGAGGACTGACAATTCAGAGCTTTCTAGTACAGTGTGATAAAGTTCTAAGAACCAGGGCAAACAGCACACTAAAAATGGTGGGAAAGAAGCAATTTAGGCTGTAGGTTGTGGAGTGGAAAGCTTTGCATTTCTTGGTTCTTAAATTTATATGTGTTTGAAAGGCTTCCTTCTACACTCTATCATGGGCACAGGGGAAGCTCATAATCAAACGTGATGCTGATGAATCACATCTATATACATATGTAGATGAATTACATATATGTGGATATGCACACACATACGCATATGCACACATATAATACACACACACACTTTTCAATGCTCAAGAAACTGTGGGTGTGACCTCAGAAGGCTTCGGGTTTACTAGAGAAGATGACGGGTAACGAAGGTGAAATTTACGAGCCACAGTGATTCCAATGCTTGTGACAACAACAGTCACCATAATATTGACTCACGCTTTCTAGAAGCATTACTTATATCTAATTTTCAGACTGTGTTCTTATGACATTTTAAGGGGAAAGATTTTCAAATGAATGCGTTAAGAAAAGGGCATTCAATTTTGCTCCTTCTAGTAAAAAAAAAAAACCAGCCATGTTTCTATCTCATGGTAGCCAAAAAAAGGAAACCAGCCTTTTCATTTTAAAAATTAAACTTTAAGTACATTTACTATGTAAAAAATAAAATTGCATGCTTATGCAATTATACACACACACAGACACACACACACACACACACACATATATGTATACACACATATATATTTTGAAGTAGTCAAATTATTTTAAACAGATTTCTTGATTCAAATCGTTACCAGGTTTTATGGCCAAAGCTTTTCCAAATCAATTCTGGTCCATTATCATCATTGACAGTGTTTGTCCAGAATGTAAATCCCTAAAGCATTCCTTAAGTTAAGAAGTAGGTAGCCTACACTCTTGAGTGCCTCCTCTCCATATTAAAAAACAAAAAGCCTGTATCTTTATCATGATTTCGGAGATAACGGCTATAAATCCTGGTGCCTGAACTTTGCTCCAATCTTATATTACCCACGGCACTGCAGGTGGCCTGACCTGACCAGTGCTGGTGAGGATGAGTGCTCAGAACGAGCCACGCACGGTTGAGTAACTGCTCGATTCTTCGAATTCATCAGTCAAAACTGAACTTAGTGCTTAAAATTGTGATTTATGTAGGCAAGTAACAGTCACAAATCAGTACATCCCAGAAAACTCAGTGTAAAAGCTGACTTGATGCTAACCTAAAATTTTGACTCTCTGGGCACACAAGCTCTCTTCATCCCTTTGTTTTGATGTCTGTAATGACCTACACACTCAGGGAATGGAGATGCTCAGACCATTATGTTTCAGCATGAAGCTCATTTGTGCTTATTAAAAGAAAAATCAGCTTGTCTCATTTGAGGAATCCACAAACTAGCAGTTGATTTTAGTATTCTAGCGAGTCGCTCACTCTTACAGTCACCCTCCATAAGTGCGTATTTCCAAACCACAGAGGACAAGTTACATTAATACACTGACTTGTTGCCTAAAGGAACGTGTTGCTTCTTTTGTTGTGAAAATTATAAGGACCTAAGGCATCAGTGAAGGTGGAAGAAATGTTAATATTTGCCTGCACCCTAAAGCAGAGTGACATTACAAGAGGGAAGTTTATCTTTTGAGATTGTGGTCACACAGCCTAATCCCTAGAGGGATGTAAATTTTACTCACCATTCCCTTGTTCAAGACTACGGTAATGGTCCTATAAATTCTTCCTGGTTATCTTTTGAATGAGAAAGGCCTATGAGTAAAGTTTCTTAAGCTGAAATATTTTAAAGACATCTCAGTAAATGTAGGACAGACTAGAATCTTAATGGTGCTTTCTCATTTCAGGTGATGTCAATATGATTAAGTATGGCTTGGATGTTTTGGTATTATCATAATTAAATGGTGTATGAGAGACTCACATGGTGTGATACAATGTGAACGTGATTAAACCATGAAGCCTGATATGAAAACTCAGTGGTGTAGGGTTTGCTCCTGAAGGTGTAAACTCTGAGGTCAATCCCCAGTACTACATACAATCACTACAATCAATCAATCAATCAATCAATCAATTAATCAATCAATCAACCAACCAATCAAGCTGTCTAGTTCTTTGTATGTAATGCGAACCTTTGTATGTAATGTGTATATGTACCATATGAAGCTGGTGATGAAATGTGAAGTCTTAAAATGTACAATATATATCAACAAATATTATGAAGAAAAATAATTTGAAGAAAAATGCAATTTATGACCCATATCTATAATGCAGAAGATTTCAGTAAAAACTAGATAAATCACATACAAGATTAAATGTTACAGAAGACTGCAAATTTGTATGTGTTTTATTGTAGATTATTTCTTTATAATCTTTATTCATATGCTCTCATTATTTGAGAACAGTTCAAATATATTTAACATATATCTCCTAAAAAAAGGTACAGCACACTCCTTTCTCATAGTTGTGTACTGTTATTGTGTATTTAAAAGTATACTCTGAAGCTACGTTAAACCTTTATTTGTACTAAATGTAACTTGAATACTTTTCCCCCATGTAGGATATAAAACGTCAAAGGAAAAAGTTTAGAGTTATACAAGTCATCCCTGCCCTTCCTTTAGAGTTGTGACCTAACTAGTGAATAGTATTTAAACATATGGGAATAGACTCTCTACAGACACATGATGAACATCGATTCCATAGGTTCTGCCTATTTCATAAAACTACATCCCAAGCTTCAGTTAACAGAAAACTCAAGAGCAAGATGGGAATTTCCCTTAAATAACTACATTTATTCCTCAGTAGAGTCCAGGCTGTTAAATGAATAAGAATCACAACTTGATACTTAGGCTACTAACATAAACAATGTATACAATTTTCAATCTGTCTATTTTATATTTGTTTTAATACGTTTTTGTTCCAACTAGCTCTATTTGCCAATGGCAAAACACTCTCACTTTCAATGTAAATGTTTTGAATATATAACATTCTAAAATACAAATACAGACTTCTTGAAGATAGATTTAATTTCATGAGACCCATTGTTTATATTGCTTCTTTTCAATAGATAATTTCTATTGAATTGATTGTAAATGTGTAAAAATTGCAAGTTTAGTTATCTCCATTTATATTTGGAAATGACAACACCTGTTTAGAAAAACCTGTTGCTTTCTTGTTGAGGAAACAGAACTTATCTACTGTATTATAGAAATAAACTGTTTAAGTAAAACTAAAATTCAAATAAAATATTTACTCTTTTACAAAAGAGAGGAAACCATTTGATTAATTCTTAGGAAATGAGAGCTGCTCAGGTTAACATCAGTAAACTTACATTCCTGGCCGTAAAATATTTATGCCATTCTATGTAAGACTTTGTCCTTTCAAAGGACGATCCAGGTTTTGTCAGTAACAAGTAAACTATTTACAGTATAAACTTAATTTTTCAATGCAGATGGATGAATGACAATATTAGTACAACAGCCAGGAATAAAGTTCTCAAATCTTTATTAATATATTTCATTTTTGCAACTTATGCTGTCTATGTTTTTTATAGATTAAGAGTCTACCTGATATCTGATACCTGCAGATTAGATTAATCATTATTGTGATATGACTAACTTGCCTATAACTACTTCCTCTAGGGCAAAACATACCAGTCCTACAGGCGCAAAATTCCTTCTTCTTTCCTCTTGATGAAGATGAAAATATTCCTTCTTGAAAGAAATGTGTGAACAAGAAGAAGTGACTGAAGCTGGAGTGAACCAGTTTTTCTCCATCTCATATATACCATAAGTATGTCAGGTATACATAACCTTTGCCAGGATATAAGGAGAAATACCCTACTAATTCTCAACATCCACTAAACATAAACAAGTAAAGTTTATTTTTAAATTTAAAGCTGAGCTCTAACTTTAATACTAGCATACTTAATAAACCACTCTCTGTCTTTAACAATGTAGGCATTGTAGCAGTTGATTGCAAAGTCCTGTTATTTTTTCAGATAGTTATTATGTTTCCCCTCTAAGACATATTTCAACTGTTAATGATGTAGTTTATAATTCTAGCCTACATCTCAAATAGACCTGACCTCAAGATGTATCTACCAATTCCATTACACTCTACAGACATCCTAAGAAATGAAACAACAACAACAAAGGCCGGCTTAAAGATATAAAACAGAAATTTGCAATCACAAGCATATGTCTCAAAATTTCTCTAAGACTTCCTGAAATAAAACCTAGCTTAGATCTTAACACTTAGCATCTAGTCCTGCCTTGCTGCTGTCCCAACTCCGCGGAAGCTCCCTCTCTAAAATCTGTTTGGTTTTATTTTTTGGATGAAACTTTAGTCTGCAACATCAGGATGCATGGGTTGATGGAACATCTGTACCAGTTTCTGTTTAATTTAACTGGTCTTCTTGGATTCTGAATTGTTTTTGCTTTTTTTTTTCTTGGATTTTTTATTTATATTTCAAATGTCATCCCCTTTTCTCCACCCAACCACCCAGCCATTCTTGTCTTCCCGTCTCCCCGCCCTTATATTCCCCTACAATGGGGAGTCCCGCCTTGGCAGGACCAAGGGCTTCTCCTCCCTTTGGTGCCCAACAAGGCCATCCTCTGCTACATACGCAGCTGGAGCCATGGGTCTGTCCATGTGTAGTCTTTGCATGGTAGTTTAGTCCCTGGGAGCTCTGTTTAGTTGGTATTATTGTTCTTATGGGGTTATGAACCCCTTCAGCTCCTTCAATCCTTTTTCTAACTTAAAGATCTCAATCTCACAGTCTTACAGTTGGACACAGGGCTCTGACTGCCCCACTCATAGGTGGATTGTTTGTTTGCCCTGTCTGTCCCTTATTTTTCCCACTGTCAGTCTGCCTGAGTAAAAATGTTCTCCCTGTCAGTTGGCTCTTAGTAAAGTTGTCACCTAGAATATCTTTGTAGGTTCTGATTTCCAGTCAGACTTCACATGGTTCATGCTATTAGGTCTATCTATTCTTTGAGACCGGCTGCTCTGACTAAACCCTTGCTCAGACTAAATCTCTGAGTTGACTCAAACTTCAGTTGTCTCCTAACCATGTCATCATACTATGTATAAAACATGAGAATGGAAGAGAAAATAAAAACAATGTTAATTTTTTTTGTTGTGAACCTAGTGCATCTTCTATTTCTCTGATTTGTTGATTACAAAAGGATTATGGCTTTTATGTTGCAACATAAACTTATGAGCAGTAAGAGAATAAATACAGTGTAACCCCCTCCCCCCTTTTTTACAGTATAAACCTTAATGGCCTATTCTTTTTGTCTTTTAAAGGTTTAGCTGTTATTCCAAAGGTGAAGATCTAAGAAGCATTCATCTTCACTAATGATGTTAAATTATTTGATTAGTTGTGGCGTATACATTATATTTATGCCTATCTATCTATCTATCTATCTATCTATCTATCTATCTATCTATCTATCACGCTCTCTGTCATCTACCCATTAATTAGTTCTATCCTAATAACAGCTACTGCTTATGGAATGCAGCATCCCTGTGCTTCCAATTGATTTTATTCACACTGAAATATTATTAATAATTTACAAAAGTCATACATTTTAATCTGTTTCAAAGGAGTTGAATATTTTTACTTCCTAATTCTTTTGTCAAAGCTAAAATTTAAAAATTTGGGTGGAGTAGATAGGTAGACTCTTTACTCTTTTCTGTTGTCTAGAAGTATGAAAAATATAATATCCAAGCAATATTTGCTCTTTAACCATTTAGAGAAGGATTCTTTGACCCTCAGAGACAGAAAATTTCTATGGCTCTCCAAACAGAGAAAAAGGAGATGTGTCTTCTAACAAATACCGTCTTTAGATATGAAACAGACTCAGTAAGCGACAGTACGGTCAGCTAAAGTGGTCTGACACACTTTGCCTAAATTGTAGGATTTCACACCATGGATGTCAGATAGCATCTGTAAAGTTCTATAAAAACCTTCAAAACCCTATAGGAACCCACAAATTTCCACAATTGGCACGCTGGGGATATCATACATTTTAGCAGAAGATGCTGTACCCTCTGGTAGGATCGTTTTATTAAGAGGAACTAGAATGAGTTGTAAGTACCACATACAGGGCCTGGAATAATGTCAAAAAGAACGGGAGCTACTGATCCATACTTGCAGCCCTCGACAAAGGAAATGAGATGATAAAGACCTGGCTTCATCATGAGCGCCGCACAATCATTTCGGAGGGAGATCTCAAAGCTAACTAGCAAAGTTAATGAAAAAGTTTAGACATTAAATGAAAATGGAATTAAATCAGAACAAAAATTAGAAGAGGCCAAGAAAGGTTAGGGGCTAAAAACTAAAGATGATGGGAATGGTGCTAATGAGAAAATCTGCGACTACACAAGGGGAGCCAAGAAGGACCTGTTAGTTCAGAACGTAACAAAAGGCCCCAAACAGCACAAAATAATACTGCTTTCACCGGAGTGAAAACAATGAGAGAGCATGCCATGGGCTCAGATTATCAGTCGCTTTCGACTGATTTCCTCAAATGAAGAGCCACACCACTTTCTTATGCTTTTGTCCAGAGAGAGAGAGAGAGAGAGAGAGAGAGAGAGAGAGAGACAGAGACAGAGACAGAGAGACAGAGAGAGAGAGAGACAGAGAGAGAGAGAGAGAGAGAGAGAGAGAGAGAGATCTAACATCTGTGGAAATTTTATATAAAATATCACCAACATGTGCCTACAGACAGTAATTTAAAATTTAAGGAAAGGAATAAGAATGGGGGGGAGGGTCAAAGGGAATGTTACATATTCAAATATCATGCTTTGTGATGACTCATGGTGTAGAGATTCAACACCATATTAGAAAATTGGGGCTAGCTGAACCCTTTTAGCTATCTTTGTGACAAACTGTTACGCATACATGAGGAGAACATATAATGCATTGGTGTGTTTTTACAACTTCTTGAAGCTCTCCAGGAGCCACAAATGCTGCCAAGATGGGAAAGATATGTGTGATTCAGGAACTTTGGAGGTACACAGAATACATACTGGTTACAGAGGTAAATATGACCTCATTGCAATCTTCTATAAACACATACTCCTTTTATACAACATATATTTCTTTACTGCCAAAGTTTATCTTCTAAAGATACAACCAATATGGATTGTTTTTAGATTTATTTATTTAACTTATATGAGTACACTGTAGCTATCTTCAGACACACTAGAAGAGGACATAAGAACTCATTATAGATGGTTGTGAGCCACCATGTGGTTGCTGGGAATTGAACTCAGGACCTCTGGAAGAGTAGTTAGTGCTCTTAACCACTGAGCCATCCCTCCAGCCCCTACCAATATGTTCTATAATGTATCATATTAGTGTTCATTATGGTATATCATAAGCTCTCAGACTTGAGGCATTTTCTCCCATAAGAGGAGGAAACTAATGATCATTTGCAACCAAGGTCAAATATTTAGTAAGAACTTTTAAATGGCAGGAAAGTAGGGGCCTTGAGAATTAACATGTTAGAAATTCACCAGTAGGAAATAGTAATCCAAAAGAGAGCCCCCAGGAGAATGGGCAACTTGTGCATCAATACCAAGCCAGCTTTAGGAAGGACATTCACTTTGATCTTCTGGTATAGGGTTGGAAAATATTACAGTGAGGATCTCATTTAAGATTGCACAAGAGAAGGTGAATCTGAGCGAACACTTAAAGAATGAGGAGTAATAATGGCTGAATAGAGGAGAAACACAGGGGCTGTGCTAGTTCTTGTCATTTCATCATTAAACACCAATGTTTACCACAGATTGGAAAAAAATAACCTTGGGACTAATTTTGTCGGTATGGGTTCATCTTTCAATCCTGATCCAAATATTTTCTTCTCTTTTGTGTTTAACACATACGAGAAGACAGTAAGTTTAAATTATATCTGGGTAAACACAGCATCAACCTAACTGAAGGGCAGAGGAGACAGCTCAGTTGGTGAAGTGTTGGGTGCACACGCATGACGCTCTGAGTTTAGATCTCCAACCGCTTAGTGTTCATAAAGAGGAATATTAGAGCTACTTATTGGCCAAGTAAATTAGGTTTTCCTTCTGCAGGGATCTTCTGCAAATCATGGGTGTTGTTGTTGAAGGCATTACTTTGTAGAGCTAAACTGTTTGCATTGAACTGGCCACCGTGTCTAAAATACACTGTACATTATTAAGAAACTTGGTGTTAACGTGGAGATATCTGCAGAAAGAGCATGCGTGTCCCAGCGTACCCAGGTGCCACAGTATTCGTTCAAGGAATGGTACGAGGAACCAGGATTTTAGAAACAAGAAAATGAAGTTAGACTCTGACAGAAATACTAATCGGGAAAGCCTCTTGGGCAATAGGATCATTATGATAAGGAGAGGTAGATTTATGTAAGAGAAACCTGGCACAAGGTAAAGAAAGGGCAGGCAAATACATGGTTTCAAATAAACGAAATGGATTTCTCTTAGGGGTGTGGGGAGCTTTTCTTTACACAAATAAAATTTTGCAAGGGAAGGACAGTTAGAAGAGTGGAATGTCTGGGTTGGTTCTGATGTTAAGGTCTTGTTTCCCAATTGGTTCTTGACCCATCAATAAAGATACCAGCGACCAATGACTGAGGAGGGAGGATGCAGGCAGAATGGGGAGAGCAGGGAAAGAAGAAGCTGGAGTAGGAGATAAAGTCAACCAGCCATGAGAGTTTTCGGTTTTGAGTGGCCAATGGCACTCTCTCCGATTATGTCTGGGGTGGCAGGAGGGTTTTAGCAGTGCCCTGGGGAATAAATGGGGAAACCTGCATCTTTGACCTGACTATCTCCACCATCCTCAAGTACACATTTACATTCAACCACATCACTGTTATGGAAATGATTAAAAATCTTAACCAACTAAGCATTTCTGCTGTTTTTATCACCCCCACAGAATCTGAGGACGATTAATTTCTTACACTCCACAAGCAAAATTATGAAGCCATCACTTTCCCTTCCTAGCCTGCCTTCTACTTGGCCCTGATTTTACTGTAGTTTACTGAGTTTTTCTCAGTTTCGTCTTAGAATACAGTCAGGTGGCTTTTCCCATCTTTATTTTAAAACACATATTGGATTAATTCATTGTTTTTCATGCCTTGAGGCAGATAACGATAGCTACTATAGCTGACAAAAATGAATGCAGTTAAGACATAGTACACGTGGTGTGAGTTCGGGGACTTTGCCTCTTAAAGCAGAGCGCACTGACTGTACCAAACCCAAAGCCCTAGCCCTGAACAAGCTCCACACTGGTGAACAAACTCCACGTCTTGCTCCTTAAGTCGCTTACGAGTCTGGTCGCATCCTCATCTATTCTAAACTCTGCATTTACTTCCGGGTTCTAAATCCCTGTCTAACAATTCTCCCTGGTTTAAAGCACATGAATTACTAATTGTAGGTTGATATCATGCTCTTCGTTAGAGTTATTCACTGCCCACAACTTCGGTTAACATTTTCTCTGCTTCTAATCTTGACTGCACTGAGTCTGAGTAAAGAGCTCCATTCAGTAAATTCCTCTGTTTCCCTGCCTCATTGTTAATGGGCAGCTTACTTCCTGGATTATAAGGAAGGAGTAAGAGGATAGAAAGATAGTTTTGCCAAGCTATATGAACTTTTGAAGTGGACAGAAAGTATTAAAACCGAAAAATGTGTTTTGTATTGATTTGATTCTCACTTAAGTTTGCAATGAGATATTAAGTCTTTACCTGAGTTCCTATCAATCAGTACCTTGGTAAATCTACAGCACAAGAAGCTTCATTATCTTCCAGGCACTCTGTATTTGCATAAAGCTTATGTAGTAGGTATTATAGAAAACATAGGAAGAAAAAAACCAAGGGGGGAAAACTTGTCCACCCTCCATTGGGTACTGAATGCTGAATCAGGTCCACTGAATGCTGAATGCTGGACCACTAACAATCTAACACACTTGGGCTGAACTGTCTCTCTTTCATATTAACATCGACTTAACTAACCCATTGAAAACAACATGTAGCATGAATCATGTAAAAACACAAAAATACTACATTTGTTTCATAAGATAGGACTTTCATTTCCATCCAATCCCCAAGTTTTCTGAACTATATTCAGGTAGAGGCAAACGAGTTTTAATTGATAGATCCATGCCAATAATTTCACTCTGCTTTGCTTCTTGATAAACACAAGATGCTTACAATTCCTTCCAAATAAGCATCTCGGAAGGGTAAAGCTGAGGACAGGACTCAGAGTGCTCAGGTGATAGCTACAGGAAGTTAATGGAGCAGCACGAAGAGATGAGAAGTATCAGCGTTGACTCAATATTTCGCAGGATAATTACAAACTTGATTTTCATTTATATTACTCAGGAAAAGACAAGTTATGGGGTTCTTCTAATTTTTTTAATCTTTTTCTGAAATATATTTCCTACAAAGAAAGGAAAGCTTTTCTTTCGTCTATGGAAAATAAATACAGGTACGTGTGTGTGTGTGTGTGTGTGTGTGTGTGTGTGTGTGTGTGTTGCTTCATGTCAATATAACGTACATAACTGAGTAGTTTTTAATATAAATTGATAATGGTACGCCACCAGGCAATACATATATTTTAATATTGCTTTTGGCATTCTACTATTTCTTTTAGATATTTCATTAATAACTTTAACAATAAACTAAATGATCAGAGCTACCAACCATCAAGTGAGAAATACCATGAGCCTAACGAAGCCATTATTTAGTCCAATTATTATTTCAGGTTCCAAAATACAATGTTTAATAAACTATTTTATTAAGTCATTAATTTTTTATTTTAGTCGTCTTAGCACTGGACAATTAAACTTGTGAAAATTACTTCCTTCCGCATCTTCTTGCACATGGTTTGCACCGGTCTGCATATTCTGCATCAGAGCAAGAAAAGGAGAATCCACAGTCCACATACTGCTTTTACGCCTTTCATTTGGCTCCCCTTTTTAAGTGGAGAAAAGCAGGATCTAACTCTTGTTGGGTGTTTCAGGATGAATTCTTTTAGCATTTGCATAGGGAGTGAGCATGAGCACAGTCAGGAGAGCAGCTGAAAGGAAAGCCTCCAGCTACCACTCTGCGGCTGACAGGGTGATGGTGCAGATGTAAAGCCTTCTGTCTCCTTGCTCTTTTTCCTTCCTTAGCGTGTGCCTAGTCTCCAGAGCATATATTTATGTTCTTTTTACTTGGAGTTCTATCACTTCTTTTGTATTATTTAACACAACTAAAGACACTTCCAAAAGACAGATTTCTCCGTTCTGGAAAAGTAATGGCTTGGAATCTGAAGAAACATGTTAATGACTGCAGCGTGTTTTTGCAAAGGTGATAGACTGAAAGTACCAGACATCGATGAGGCCTACGATCTCAAAGACGATGTCAAACAGTGGATGGTATTTTAAAAATCAACAGAGTAATAATTTGTGAAAGGTCCAATGAAAATGGGCAGATAGCAGGGTTAGCTATCTCTCTCAGGCCTTTGACTAAATTCCCAGAGAGGGGGAGAAAGAGTCCGGTATGGTTGCATCTGCTTATAATTCCAGCAGCTGGTAGGAGGCTGAGGCAGGAGGACTCATGAGAAGTCTGAGTTTGTGTTGCAAGAGTCTGAGTCTGGGTTTTGAAATGAGACACCACCTCAGAAGCCCAACAAAGGATCAAAGAGTACCACAAAGAATAAAATACAAAAATGAAGACAAGGAGTAATCTTGTATCAATATGTGAAGTTAAGCAGCTCGCAGACTAAGTCAGAGAACAGCTGTAGCATCTGAACGCCATCCTAACTGGTAAGAAGCACACGTACTTCATCACTCAGCTACAATTATTTCTCCAGGAATTCTCATCTCTCCAAGGGTCAGTACTTTTTAGTAAACAAGAAACTGATACGCCTGACACAACTGAATAGGATCTGGCATTTTAGAAGTGTCATAAACTTTTCTGAAATCCACAATACATCAATTTTTAATACTCCTACTCTCTCAGCTCCATTAAAAAGATGGTAGGGGAAAGATTTTAGAGTAATTAATGATATAGTTAGCTGCTAAATATTAATAGGAATCGTAGTCTTGCATAAAATATAACATATAAACCTTGCCAATACAGACGCACCAGTAATTAAACTTGAATACGTAATTACACTGATTTATAAGACAGGCAAAAAGTTACACTTTACCAGCTTCTATGTAAACTGTGGGTAACAGTTAAACTTTGCATTTTACGGTTTATAAAAATGGGCAATGTCTTGACTACAGTTCATAAGTGGTTTAGAGTCCTGCAACAGTAGTAAAAATTATGACAACTTACCCTATCATGATTATTATTATTAAAACCATACAAACCAAACTGTGAGAATGCCTTGGAAGATGGAGATTCATCAGAGACAATACTTAATGCCCAACAGGACTTGAGTAGTACTAAGAGTTTGTAGAAAGCTACCAATACTTGCCATATGGCACTTGGGATAATCTCTAAGATGTATTAGCAACAATTTTGATACACTTTACATATTGTGGACACAGTATAATTCAACTCCATTTAAACTTGTATGTTTTTACTTAAACCCCCATAATAAACTCCAAGGGAAAATAAAATCAAAATCAGAAGCATAAGAATATATTTTCATCCCTTTCGGGAATTTGTTAACCACACTTACATGTGTGGCTGAGGTGAGCAGCCCGGACTGCTGTTCCCATTGCTGTCGATGTGGTCCAGGGAACCATTGAGGTCTTCGTGGACGGCCTGCAGGAGGCCACTGGAGGCGTTATTGATCAGTCCAGGGTTACTTAGCAAAGGCAAACTGCTCTCTGCCAAGGCAGCCTATTGGAAGGGACAAGGAGCAAGACAGCTTTTAACATGCCCGCCCTTTAAAGTCACTGCAACCGCACACATCTCCTTTCACAGGATGCACATGGCATCGTAGATATTTTAGAAGTACTTAAATAAAATGTATGGAAAACAATAATTCCTAACTGGCCACTTGCAGGCGAGAGAGCAAGGGCATTAGCGTGATGAGAGCAGATAAACAATAGCTCCCACAGCAAACTTTCCCAGTCATGTTAACCTTTCGCATAATGAAATGTTGAATCCTCACGCGTTCAGAAATACTCCAGGATAATATAAGCAGTTGCTCTGCTTTTTTAAAAAATGACCAGAACTTAACTCAAAATAAAGAAGTCCTGACATTTGCCTCCTCTGCATAAAAATTATATATTATAATTAAACTTTAAAGTTTTTGCCACAAGCACCATGTTCCCCAACACTATGATGTGAAATCATTTATGACAGCCTGGATAAATATTAATGCATAGCCACATGCATTTGCAAACGCTTCTATCAATCTAGCATTTGCAGGAAAGCCGAGTGTTCCAGATTTTGCCACAGGGTGTCCTTCTTGCTTCTTCACATCAAAAGTAGCTTGAATGAGAAGCAGTGCTTTCCATAGTACTAGGTACTACAACTTCCTTGGATGAGAAACCAACTATTAAGAACAATCATAACCTCACCTAAATAAAAATCATGCCAAAAGTAAAGTGCCCAGACGTCCGACCAGGACAATAATGGAAACGTGCATTAAATGACAGTACCTGCAGACTGGCATTAAGGGCTGCTCCATAGCCCAAACTTGTGGGGATGTTTTTTACTAAAGTTGGACTTCTGGAAGAAAAAAAAAATACGTAAGACTTAAAATTAAAATTCGAAAGATGTGGATATAAGATACACAAACTTCTACATACTTTATATAGCAACTTGGTTCACAAATTCCAACAAACCGAACAAAATCAGACAGAAAAAAAAAAACAAAAAACTTTAGCCTATAGTTGGTGTAGCAGTAACAGTAGGACACAACCTGGAGGACATATTTTTGGCTTCCTGAGGTTTTTATTTCCAAGAACAAGTAGAGATCATATAAAAACTTAAAAATGTAAATACACAAAACAATTACCAATTTGATATAATCAGGAAATAATTAATGGTTAATTTCTTGAACACCATGAATTAACATAACAAATTACCATAGTTAATTAAATGACAACATAATGGATTAACTGTTTCTCAAATGCAGAAATTAGCAAAGACTTCACTATAGAAAGCAGAACTCAAGGGCCAGGAGGAGAGAGTATGCATTAAAAGCAACACATAAGGCACTGGTGGCTTTGGGGAGTGGGTAAACGCTACAAGGTGTTAATTAGGCACAAACTAAGTTCTATTGTATTTCTGACT
>NC_046159.1:123522340-123524840 GCF_011064425.1 Rattus rattus
CACATTTTTTTTTTTTTTTTTTTTTTTTTTGTTTTTTTTAAGTTCCAGACAATGAAGTTGTTTGGACAGGGGTATAGATGAACCCTTTTGTCTAAGTAAATAAACTGCATTTATGTTCTGACAGGATAATATTCACTTTACTTTCTTTTAGTTCCAGCTGAGTAGCCAGGGCCCTCACTCCTGTGGCAGCTTCAGTCGGGATGATGAGGTATGATGTGTACAAAAGGAGCAGACCGGGACAAAACCTACAGCCTCCATTTGTTGCACAAGCCAAACAGACATTTTTCAAACTAATTAGCCAATAATATGCAAGAGAAAAAAGTAATATCGTGCGCCTAACAAAGGTGTTGATGATTGAGTGCTCACGCTGTAATTAGTGTGTCAGGCCCTCGTTTCTCTGCCAAGCCTCAGCTATTAATTGCACCAAATTAGAAAACTATATCAGAGGCAAAATTATTCTTTCACTTGTCATTTTGAGAGAGGGAATTCATTCCATTCAAGAGGCAGGTTAAAAAGAGGGGAAGCAGATACTAATCTGCTTGTGTCATGTAAATAAATGCTCCTTGTGCTATCCGGAAGGAACTGTGCTGGGCACCTCGGAGCTGCAGGAGGAGGACTTCCTCCTTACCTTCCAAGTCGCAGCATTCCGCCTGAAGTAAGCAAATGTCCGTGTAAACCAGCTGTAAATTTCATTAAGTGTTAACTGCCTGTCAGATGACTCCATGATAGCCTGGAATGAGACAAGATACACAGTGACAGAGAATAATGGTTTACTAACCAGGCTGGATGACACGTCCTCATCCAAGCCTTCCTTTAAGCATTAATGAATTTTAATTTAATCAGCCCCAGCTAATTTTCCCTCTACTTACCTGCCTTATGAGAGTTGCATAAGTAAAGGGAGGTCTAACATCTGCGTTTTTATAAAATTCGTAGTTTGGGGCAATCTCTATAAAGATAAACAATTAGAAAGAAGACCTGTTAATTCTGCTAATAAACAGAGGGGAAACAAAATCAATTTTTCATACTTTTCATTAGTATTGGGAAAGTGATTTGGTGAGAAACCACTGGCCGCGAGAACACAGAGCATGACAGTGGAATTGAATTATATAAAAGAGGCCATTTCTGACGCGAAGTGCAAATGAGGCGTCCCCTAGATGTTCCCAGTACTTCAGGAGCAGGGTGACCAGCTGGCCTGAGGATTTTGTCTCCCCTACCAGCCAGGTCCTCTTTTAAGCGGGTGGTTTAGGCATGTTCTTACACGGACTTTTGCCCCTTGCCATAACCTTTACTTTTCTCCTCTAATACTTCTTAATGTAGAACAGAATCAACTCTTGACATCTGCATCTGCGGTCACCTAACAAAGGAGGAGCTAGCCCCTCCCAACGCCCCATGTTGAAAGTAACTTCACTTTTTGTAAAAAGAGGGCTCTGGGATCTCGTTACAGGGTGTGACTGTTAATATCCAGATGCCCCAAGGTGGGATGGGAGAGGAGGCAAAAGGGGAAGAGATGAGAGGAGATGACTTTTTACAACACGGGACATTTCCGGCTCGGGATGCTCTTAAGCAAATAGGTAGGCCAGCGTTAGGAGCCCTGGTCCAACCGCATCGAGGCAGCGCTTGATAAAGACTGATACATCGGTGCAGAGGCTCAACTGTAATGGTGCTTGCCGTACATGTCCTTTTAAATGGCTCTTATCATAGAGCATTACCTGCAGATGTTGGATGGCTCTCGGCTTCCCTCAGAGATCAAAGGATCTCATTGAATTGAGGTGATAATATGGGCTATCCTGACAACACATCTCTCAATTTCTCTAATGGGGAGAGCTCTCCTTCCTGAACAACCATTCAGAACGATTCATCACGATGCGCTTAGGGAATTGGCTCCATCCGCATTTACCAGGAATAAAACAATTATCACTCCATAAATCATGATTTGAGTTTCCATGTGCTCTGGAATGGCTCGTGACCATTTCATCTACAGTTTTCTTCTCCCAAAGTAAAAGATCGCTACTGAGTATGCATATCCTACCTGATGACATGGGGATGTTGTATTTGTCTGAATGTCGCCTTCGTATGGCTCCCACATTGGGCACACTGGCTGGGGTGATTACTGAGGGTCCCTGGGTAATCGGGGTGACTGGGGCCGTTGGTGTGGTAGGGGTTTGAGGTAAGCTCTGTGGGGATGTCTCCAACATGTTCTTCGACATGGTGACACTAGACACCAGATTTAGCTGCAAAGGCCCGAGAGAAGGGCAGGGAAAAAGTAGAGACAAGAGAAAAAGACTTAAAAAGGTTTGACAAATGAGAGTGGATTCACTCCTACAGCTGTGTTGCCACTAATAAGCCGCAAAAGGAAGCAGCCAATCTCAACTAATTACAGGATGAAATTGTATCATAAGAACTCTAATTAGAGAATGCTGTTAGAGGTTATCTAATAATCTACTGCAGTGTTACTCAGGACTACCTAACTCCTTCGTCTCCTACCAGACTTCAGCCAAAG